>NW_004955443.1:15808426-15810933 GCF_000276665.1 Chinchilla lanigera | reverse complement strand
TCTTCCTCTTCCTCTTCCTCTTCCTCTTCTTCTTCTTCTTTCTTCTTCAAGATTTGTGTTCTCTACTTTAGTCTACTCCATATGGATATCTAGGTTTCCCAGTACTATCATTTAATAACATGACCTTTCTTCATTGAATAGTCTTGGAAACCTATCCAAAAATCATTTACCAGATATATGGGGTTGATTTCTGGGCTCGCTATTCTGCTCCATTGTTCTGTGTCTGTCTTTCTTGAATAACCACACTATTGAATTACTGTGGAGGAGATTTTTAGTAAGTTTTCAAATAGGGAAGCATGAGACCTTCAACTTATTTTCTCTTTTTAAAGATTATTTAGGTATTTAGTATACCATCAAGTACCACAGATAGGTCACCTTAGAGTTTTCTATTTCTGCAAAATATGTATTTTGAATTTTGATAGAAATTTCACTGAATGTGCAGATCATTTTCAGTAGGGTTATACTCCCAGTGTTTATGTCCCTCCAAAATCCATATGTTAAAATCTTCCTCCTAATTTGATGACAACCAGAGGTAAACATTTGGATGTGTAGGCAAACAGTGAAAAACTCTGCTGAGTATGATATATACCCTTACTACTGAGACTCTAAAGAACTCTCTACCATTTTCTCCGCCATGTGAGGATATGACAAGGTATCAGTGTGCAACCCCAAGTAGGGTCCTAAATAGTAAGTACCCAACAATTCTGGCTCCCTCTTCTCAGATTTCCAGAACCATTAATTATAAATTTCTAATGATTATAAATCACTTCCTCTGGGATGCTTTCTTACAGCATTCAGAATCAAGACAAGTAATAATGACATGTTAACAATATAAAGCTGTAGTCAATGAATAGTGCCTTTATTTTTGTCTTTTAAAATTTCTTTAACTTAACATTGTATAGTTTTCAGTGTACAAGTAATTTATCTTCTTTGTGAAATTTAACCTTCTAAAAATTCTTTTTAATACTGTTGTTTTCATTTCTGTCACTTGTTCATCCTCACTTATACTAGAAAAAGACTGAATTCTGTGAGTTCATTTGGTACGTTTACCACATTGACTAATTTCTGAATCTTGACCATCCCTGAATTCCAAGAATAAATACAATATATTGAGGATGTATAATGTTAGAAATGCTGCTGTGCTGATTTACTAATATTTAGTATTTTTACTTTGAGTTAATAAGTGATGCTGGTCTGTAGTTTTAGAGTATTTTGTCCGTTTATTTTGTTTTGGGTAGTAGTAGCAAGTAATGCTACATCTTTGAATGAGTTTCGGAAGTGTTTTGCCTTTTTCAAGTTTATGGAAAAGTATGACAGTTTTAGGCATGTATGTATGTACATTAAAATTCACCTAAGAGTACATTTATTAATAGGTTTTACTTTGGTGATATTTTGTTACTAAAGATGCTCCTAGATTGAACTGTGCCTTCCAAAATTTACCCAACTACCCAATGTGATGTTATTTCACAATAGTAGCTTTAAGGAGACAAAGGTAAATAAGGTCATAAGATTGAAACTCTAATGTGATCAGATTTTTGTCCTTGCAAGAAAAGTAAAAGACGCCAGAGATATCAGTCTCTATACATAAAAAGAAAGAGTAGACTAACAAGGCAAAAGTATCTGCAAGTCACAGAGAAAAGTATCAGAAAACTGTCACTTCCTTTCTTTCTGAATCCCAGTCTCCAGAATTATAAGAAAATGAATTATTCTTTAAGTTTTCATGTTTGTTATTGTGATATAGCATTCTTAAATGACTAACTGAGAGATTTATCTTTAAAACAAGGTTTTCCTTTTATTATATTTGCTTAATTATTCAGTCTTTGCAGGCTTGGTGTTTCTAGGTTAGCTTATTTGTTGGCACACAATTAATCATAGTATTATCTTATAATCTATTTTATTTTTCAAAAACTGGTATTAATGTTTCCACTTTCATTCAGAATTTATTCTTTTTTTCCCTTTTTTACTTCTTTTTTTTCTTAACTAGGATAACGAATGGTTTTTCAGTTTGCTTCATTTTTAGTATAGTAAATTATTGGTTTCATTGATTTCATGTATTATTTTTCTCTTCTCCATTTTCTAAACATTATAAGTCCTTTCTTTTTGCTAACTTTGGGTCTACTTTCTTCTTTTTTTTTTTTTTTTTTAGTTTGTTAGTATGTGAAATTCAGTTTTTGACTAGAGATTTTATTCATTTAATATGACTACACAGTTGTAAATTATTCCTTTTTCATGAGCTATCATTTCATTTTCATTTGAATGAGGACATTTTCTAATTTATGTTTTAACTAGTTCTTTGATTTACTAGTTCTTTACAAAAATTATAGCTGAAATTCCACATACACATCTATTTTCCAGTTATCGTTCTGCTGCTCATTTCTAATCTTACTTTATTGTATGCAAGAAAGTTATTTATACTATATCAAATTTTGGAAATTTATTAATACATAATTTGTGCATTACTATGAACTGTAATCTAACCTGGTAAAAGCTTAATATGCACTTGAATT
>NW_004955443.1:15726659-15808326 GCF_000276665.1 Chinchilla lanigera | reverse complement strand
AGAGAGAGAGAGAGAGAGAGAGGGAGAGGATCTTGCTTGTTAGTTCAGGTTGGCCTTAAACTCACTATGTAGCCCAGCCTTGCCTCCATCTCCCAGGTATCTTCTTGCCTAATGCTCTTTAATTCTGGGATTATGGGTATGAGTCACCATGGACCGTTTATATTTTATTTTTAAATACAGTGCCCACTATATGTTTCTTAGATCTGTTTTAGTGTGCTATAATCCTCTGTTTTCATATTAATTTTCTGTCTTGTTACTCTGTTATTGAGAGTGGAGTGCTAACATTTTCTGCTCTTATTATAGAGCTATTTCTCCCTTCAATTCTGACAATGTCCCCTCAATCTAATTAGGTTATGAAGTTTGGTGCATGCACTTTTAGGATGGAGGTGTAGTCTTATATTTACCTTTTTCAGCAGTATACAATACACTTCTGCGTCTCTTGTGGCAATTTTTTTCCCCATTATAGTTTATTTTTTTCATTAACATAACCACATCTGTTCTCCTTTGGTTACTATTTAGATAAACTATCTTTTCCATCTTTTCACTTGTGAACTATGTTCTTCCTTAATTTAAAAGTAAATTTCCTGTCCAGAACAGATGCCACATTTGGGTCATGTTTTCCCATGTCAATATCCATGCCTGTTTTTTGGATATTTAAAGAAATTACTTACAAGAAAGAAATTACTTTGACATTTTGTTATATCTCATAAATTTTATTTCCTCACTTACTGCCTGGGTGTGTGTGTGGTGAGATATTTTGATTCTCTTCTCATTTTATATATACTTCATAGATATTTTCTTTGCGGTTTCCATGGAGTTTGCATATAATTGCAAGTTACTGAAATATATTCTGATTTGTAATAATATAAATTCAGTTGCTCTTTGTTAGAAAGTTCTTATTTCTCTATCAGTTGTTATAGGCTTCTAGGGTATATCAACCTGATTTGAAAGTTGTTTTTTTTTTCCTTAGGACTTGAGACACTTTACAAGTTCTTCTGGCCTTTAATATTATTATTGAGAAGTCTGCTGTAATTCTTATGGATTTACCTTGTAAATGATTCATTGCTTCTTTCTAACAGTCTTTGAAACTTTGTCCTTGTGTTATCTGCAATTTGGGTATGATATGCTGTGGAGAGAGGTTCTTTTCTGATTCTGGCTGTTGGTGTTCTGTATGGTTCAGGTTTCTGTATGTAAAATTATTTTCCTGTATTTGGAAGGTTTTCTTCTATTTCTAAAATTAGTTAATTTATGTCATTTCTGTTGTCTTCTTCTGATTATAAATGATTTCTATTAATCTTAAATTAGTCTCTAAGTCATCTAGCAGGTGTTGGGTCCAATTTTTATGTTGTCTTGCTGCTATTGGGGTATTTGGTACTAACCTGGAGCCTAGTTCTCTCCCTCTGACACTTGGTCATCATCTTGGTCACTTATGCTGAAAACACTTGCAATAGAAATTTTATTCTCTTGCATTTCTTGTCAGAATTGTCTCATAGACTCTAATTATTTGCTAAACTGGTCACCCATGTTTTATATCATTTAGTTTAGCTCAGCTAGCTTTCTATTACTGTGCTCTATAAACTAACTATTTAATTTATTATGTCCAATACCTGTTTATTTTTATCTTTTTTATCACATCTAGTATAGCATTGATTGTTTATTTTCTCGTCCTTTATCATTTTCTACTCCTAAGTGTGTGGGTTTTCATTTCCTCCTCCTTGATACCCTGTGGGTCTGCTCTGAGTGGGTCAGAAGTTTTTGGGAGACATTTTTCTGCCTTGTTTTCCCATGTTTGCATTTTAAAAATTCGATTTATTTATTATTTACTTATTTTACTAAATGTATCTGACTTATCAGCCTTCTCTTTGATAAGTAGGAAATAAATCAATCACCTATGGCTAGGTTATACAATAACAATTTTGTGATAGGTGTTTTCTTATGCTAGTAGTTTGACATGAGGTTTGCAATTTGCTTATAGTGGAAACATTTTGCTGCTGGCATGAAGACATTTTTAGGCATCACAATCCCAGATTTAACATTATAGTACAAAGATACAGTGATTGAAACAGCTTCACATTTGCAGAAAAACAGGTATGTGGATCAATGGAACAGAGGATGCAGAAACAACCGTAGGCATATAGAGCTGTCTGACCTTTGAGAATGCAACTGAAATATAAGTATATGTCCATCAAGAAATGAATGGATAAAGGAAATGTGGTAATTATACACAAGGAGTAGTACTCTGCCTTAAACAAAGATAAGGCTGAGTCATTGGTAGGAATGACTTTGAGACCATAGTGTGACATGAAATAAATCTGACACATAACTTTAAATATTGAGTGATTTTTTAACATAAGAAATCCAATATATAAATAAAGACCAAGATAAAAGGTAGATACTAGAAAAAGATAGATCTTTTGCAGAAGAAAACAGGGCCAAGAAATGAAGGACTGGGGATAAGAGGTTGAAAAATATTAAAGATGAGTGATGAACAGGTATCAGCTCATTATGAGGAATGTAATCCTTATGCACTGCAAACATGTACTAATAAACTAATTCAAGCAAAAAAAGGAAAATAACCACTTGCTGATTCAGGCATGAAATTTACTGTTAATTATAAACATATAATGTAAAATATTAATAATGAAATGAAGATGCTATTTTATTTTACAAATATGTTACTATCTTTAAATATCTCCTATCCATTTAAGTCACCAGATATTATAATATCACATATATCCAAGAAGCATAAGTAGAAAAACATATACAGAAAGCAAATTTTAATAAATACATCTCAATATGTATAGCTCCATATAAAGTTATTTCTCATCCAAAATCCCTGAATTGATTCCTAGAATTTAGGTGAAATAAGAATTTTTCAAAATCTATTCTTCAAATTGGAATAAACATCATGTAAAATTAAAATTTGAAAATGTCATGATTAAGAGTTGTTTACTATTGTAAGAAAATTGTCATGGAAGTTTCTTGTTTTCATGTTGAATTTATCTAGTGATTTCAGGGTAAGATATTACAATCTGCCCTATATTCAAAACTGAATTTTATTTTGCATAAACAATGATTAGATATAGAGAAAATATGAATCCTATATGTCAATTTTTTTTGGAATCATCAACATTAGCACATAGACATTCGCACATATACAGGCATGCTCATACACAAAAAGACACACCCACACACACAAACACACCCACACACACTACTGAGTTTTTGTTTCAAGTTAACAAGATAGCTGGAATGTCTTCGCATTCAGTGAGAGTTTGTAAAATATCCCATTGCTGATGATATTGAAAGTTCCCTGGTTGCCTCCCAAAACCCTAAATTTAGAAGACCCTATTATGCTCAATACTGGAAAGGTAGGAAATATGAACACTTGAACTTAGCATCAAGGAACAAGCAAGAAAATGTCTCACCAGCACAGCATTCTCATGAGCTGCAACACTCCATGCTGACTGTAGGTGCTACCAGAATTAGAAGCAGGTATCGCTTACCTTTGTTAAAAACAATGTTGAGGACTGACTGCAATTAAATGTGTTTCACTTTTCAGCCTTCTCTTTGATAAGTACTGAATAAATCAATTACTTATAAGTAAGTTATTCAATAACAATTTTGTGATTGGTGTTTTCTTATTTTAGTAGTTTTACATGAATCATATTATTTACATTTTCCTATTTTTACTGCAATACAAGTGATCAGAGTAAACATGATAAATATAAACAGAGTAAGTATGATGGGCAACCTTTGAGAAGTTATGTAATTTAAAAGAACTAACTCACTGGTCCTTCATTACACCACTTTGTTTAAAACTAAATAATGAAAATAGGCTATAGATTAGAACATGTAACTATAATTATTATGACTGTATGTATGTGTAGTGTGAAGATTTTTGTCCCTTTGTGATGTGACTAATCATAACAGTAAAATCTACATGAAAGGGATTAGTGATTTTTTTTTTAAGAAAAAGCAGAAAAGAACTTGTTTCTAACCAGAGATTTCTATCTTGAGAGTATGGAATGAAACACCAGGCACTTGCAAGGCCAAAACAAAGTCCTCAAAATGCACCACACGTGCTAGCACCTTGATTTTGGTATTCTCAGCCTCCAGAATCACCAGAAACAAATTTTTCTAAGTTCACGTACTATGGCATTTTTGGCTGGTGAGAGTGAAATGACTAACACAAGAATCATTGAATGTTTGTTAAAAGTGCATGCACACACCGTGCGTATGTACATAAAGTATTACAGACAGATGCTACACATTTACTCACAGCACAATTTGGGTAGATAACAACCACACAACTTCCTTATTTCATCTATAACTTTGGTGGATGCTCTAATTTTAGATACAAAAAGAAGAGTTTTATGATTCCAACAAGGAACACTGGGCCAGCATAATGAAACATAAAGTCACACTAAGTAATAGGCTGTTTGTTGTGGTAAAAATGCTTAATCTTTTATAGTTCTCGCATTCTTTGCTCCAGATGGCATCTTTCTGTATAGCTTTTGAACAGTTCTTCATAAATTTTTGTTGTTTCAGAGAATGGTCCTCAAATGCCCGGTGACATTTGGCTGATCTGCTATCTCCAATGTCACATTCCCTAGGAATTTGCTCACTATATGGTATTCCGTCATTTGGTGATTTTGGCAGGTGGTATGATCATGCATTTCCTGCAGGATGGTCCAAGCCTAGTGTCTATAATTTATCAACTTTCACTTGTGAAAACTTTCACTTGTGTATTGTATCTCCTGATGCCACTTGTTCATAAATATCTAAGTAACTCTGTGGTCAGGCTGAACTAACCAGATTACTTGGAAGTTTTTCTCATTTCATCTAGAGAAATATGCTCCCCAAACATAGAATATTCCACAAATTCAAATTTCTACTAATTTCCATGTCATGTAAGACTCTTCAGTTTTAAGATTCTTTTATTTTTGATATAATGTCTCACTATGTAGCCCAGGCAGGCCTTGAGGTGATCCTCCTGCCTCAGCCACCCAACTGCTGGGATTACAGGTGTGTACCACCATGCCCAACTCTGTAAGATTATTTAAATGCCATTAACCTTGAAGTCTTGATTCATACATGTTTCTGATTTCCACTATTTCTGCTTGCTTTTAATTCCCTGTCATTTTTCATAATACACCTCTCTATTTATAATCTTTTAAATTTTCTCTATTCTATAGTAATACTCTATAGCATAACACAATAATAGCCACAATCTACTCTACGGGGAAAAATCTGTTGTTGCAATTGCATTAGTTTTCTAATGCTCTATCATTGTGATTTAGAGGCCTAAAGCCGAAACCATCTGTTACCTTATAGTACTGCCAGTCTGGCCACAGTGAGGCTAAATTCTCTGTTCAAAGTATGGCAAGGCTAGAATTGAAGGAACAGACAGTCTTTTTTTCTAGTTTAGATCTCAGGATCCACTTAAAAACTCATGTCTATGATGTGTAACTTGTTTAATTATATATCCTGGTATTCGGTAGCTTTCTAGTTGCTGGAAAAATACCTGATACCAGCAGCTTAAAAAGAT
The DNA here is from genome assembly GCF_000276665.1 of Chinchilla lanigera. Taxonomy (NCBI): domain Eukaryota; kingdom Metazoa; phylum Chordata; class Mammalia; order Rodentia; family Chinchillidae; genus Chinchilla; species Chinchilla lanigera. The sequence goes on along the minus strand of NW_004955443.1, from coordinate 15,802,775 downwards.
TCACAGTTTCAAAGTGCTCAGCCTGTTTTTGACTGAATCTGGAGCAGGAATATGATGATAGAAGGGTGTAGTGGAACAAAAACTATTTAGTTCATGGGGGAACAGAAACCTGACCAGAGGACAGCATCAAAGAGGAAGAATCAGGGACTAGGAAAAGTTAGCAAAGTCGTGCTTTCCCCATCACCCAGAAATGAACTTCACTAACCCCATGGCAGGTCTTAAGCCAGTTAATTCAGCTACAGAGCTCAACTGTCACTCTACCCAGGAGAGCAGCTTTATTTTGTTTGGTAGAATTGGGAGATGATGGGACCTTTCAGATGTGGGACCTAGAAGGGTCACTGAGGGTATTGCTATTAGAACAGGTAAAGGTGGTTTTCAATGGGACACTTTAGTAGTTCTTGTGAGGAGGTGTTTATAAAAACTGAAACAACGTCCTCACTAAGGCTTCCTGTGTTGAATATAATGCTTTCTATCATATGTGTTTAGCTATACTGTTTGGATGTGCAAACTCTATTTAAGTAAATTACCTTAGATATTTCATTTAGTAGGATTAAGTTCCTTGGAGTTGTAAGACCGAGGTGTTCATTTTCTGCTCACCTGTCAGGAGCCTGTGCTCTAAGGACCAGGAAGTTGTCTATGTCTTTGCCACTTGACTCTCTTTTCAAATTCAACACTGGGAAATTATTCTTCATTTTGAGTCTCTCTCATGATTAAAATTCAGTCACTTTAGAGGCACATTTGGTTGAATCAGGTCCAATCAAGACAATCTCTCTTTCTTAAACTCAGCTGTGTCAGCCTACCCTGATCACAGGGTTGAGTAGACCACTATACACATGGTTTGTAGCCACACTGAAGGAAGAGAGAATTTCAGAGTGATTAGGGAGAGTTATTATAGAATTACATCCACCATAAGGTTCAACAGTCTCAACTTTTTTTTTTTTTGTCTTTTTGAGAAAGAGTCTCACTATGCAGTTCAGGCCGGCATGAACTCTCTTTGTTGCCCAGGCTGGTCTGGAACTCTTAGTGCTGTTCCTGCCACATGCCCTGGTGTGCTGGGATTACTGGCATGTATCTCTACACCCAGCCAACAATCTTAGCATTCAATATACTTAAATAAAAGTTAAGGAATTTAGGAAATATATTTTCTCCTTTAAAAATGATTGCCTTCCAAACGTATCATCTCTCTATATGATTGCATTTTCAATGTCAGAATTTAAATATTCAAAATTCTGTCATATATTTTCACTTTTCTATATAATCTCTGCAACTGTTGTTTCCTTTACTTAGAAATCTCCCTCCCAAAATATCAATATGGTTTTCTTTTTCATTTTATTCAGGTTGCTGATCAAATTTCATCATCATAGAAATATTCTTATTGGATTCTTAATAGCTTCATCAGCTTCTTTGCTTAGTCCCTACTTTTATAAAGAATACTCCATTTATATACCACATAATTTAGTTTACATGTGTGTGTTCATTTCCTGTATCACTTAAATTAAAATTATTATGCTGTTTTATTTACTAGATACTTCAAAGACAAGAGAGTGTCTTGCACATAATAAGACACAATAAACATCAGGTTTTTCAATGATGTCATGTATTAGAATTAAAACTAAATGTTTTATTTTTCTGGCTTCATTGAAGACTGTACTGAATATTTACAATGAAGTGTTGAAATCCTTTAAGTACCAAAGATAATGTTTAAGAAACAAAAATCTATCCCTTTTTGCTACAGTCATTGCAGAGTTTTATATTCAGTGATGAGAGCAATAAGATTATTTAATGAAAATATCAAAGAACATAAAACAGCTTTGCTAATTAGTTTACAAAATATAAAACATTTGTTATTAATTAATTTCTTCTTTAAATGATATTAAGTGTTTTCCTTTTAAATAAAGGCACTATTTATGAATGACTTTTTTTTAAATATAGTGCAATGACTTAAGAAATGAAAAACATACTTTGTAATAAGGTTAATAGCTTAAAAACTACTGCTAGTACACAAAAAACTAAGTTATGGACCATGTTTTCAATCAGAGAACATGGTGCAAATTTGAGTAAAACTTTCTTCTCAGAAAAAAGAATACTATGATTAGGTTGTATACTGATTAGATGACACAAAGAGATTGAGGTATTAGCTAATTCATTTAGAGAGAAGACTTACTTATTAAATATCTAGTATACATTTTATCTCAATCCCTACCACCACCCTCGAAGTGATCAATATAAATTTCTAGAAAATAATCTTCTTGAAAATTTTATCATGCTTTTATTCTATAGTTATTTTTTTCCTTTTCCTAATTAAAAAACTGAAAAATTTATAAAGGATTAGTTAATTACCAATTCTGTGTAGGAATTTAATACAAAGTTTGTTTTGAGGATCTACCATAATTTGTCTAAAAGTGAAGTTGAAGGGTAGTCCACTCTTAGTACCAAAGTGTACCAGTCATGGGAAAGGTACCCAGGAGGCTCTCAAGAGAGACAGAGAGGGAAAAGGAATGAGAAAGAGGGACACACACAAAGAGAGAGGAGGTTCTTATAACTAAACCCAGGGAGGACAAGGAAGGGCAGGGGGGAGGGGGAGAGGGTAGAGAAGAGGTGAGGAGAGGAGAGAGGGAAGGTGGAGGGGAGGGGAGGGGAAAATAGTGGGGAGGAGAAAAAGGAGGAGAGGAGGGAGAAAGGAGGGGAAAGGAGAGGAGAGAAGGGAAGAAGGGATTTAGGAAGTGGCTCACAGCATTCTAAAGACTTGAATAATAAAGAAATCCAAAGGATAGGTTAGCAGGCTGAAAACCCAGGGAAGGGCAACAGTCCAGTTTTAGAATTTATTTTACTCAGAGAGGTCAGGCTTACACTATTAAATATTTCAACTGGTTGGATAATCATTGTGGAAAGTTATTTTCTTCACTGCAGGTCCACTAATTTAAATATTATCCTCACCAAAAAACACCGCTACAGAACAAACCAGATTAATGTTTGACCAAAATTTGCACGTTGTGGCCCAACTAATGACATATAAAATTAATCACAATGTGACTTATTAGATATTAATAAATTTTAGCTAACATAGGTAAGTACATACAGGCTATGAACGGTGAACCAGAACCTAAGACAGCTATCTTTCCTCCTCCAGGATAGTGGAATTTCTCTACACTTTCCACTTTTTAAACATGATATAGGTAGTTCAATTAAAAATAATGGGAAAAGAGAAGATTTCCTAACTTACTAAGTTCTCTACTATGCATCTAAATGATATGAAATTCCTAACTAAATAGCCAAGTGAAGAATGGCAAAGGAGAATCCATCAACTTATGAAGTGGTGGGAGAGCACATGGAAACTTTGTGTAACTGAACCCCGAGAACATGAAATTACCACATTAGAGGTATCTTTTATTCTAATTAGAGTAAAAAAGATTGACATTGAGGTAGTGCTGTTGAGCATTATCTGGCTAATTAACTCATCTGATTATTTTAATTTCTAAAATTAGGAACTATAGTTACCAGATAATCCAAAGGAATGGATGTATGATTGATTTACATACAACAGTAACATGATCAGTTAGATAGCTTCACAGAACAGAGGAATACATAAGTGATAGGCCAGACATATAGTCATTAGTATGCTGGTGTTATTTAAAATGTTGAGATCATAACATTGTCTTTGAATGGATTATTTAAAGAAAGAAAATTAAGCTAAGAAGCAACATATGAGAAAAAACAAATTTCAGGGACTGATGGAAACCGCTGAAGAGGAAAAAATCTGATACAAAAAAAGATTATACTCTTCATTTTAGAATATTCTAACTCATTGAAGACATGAATAAGAAGTGGGAGAAAGTTTGAGGTAATTTTGATCAGAGAGGAAATCTGTGTTAAGTAGAAGCAATGGGGGTGTGGGCACCAAAGTAGTCTATTTTGTGCTAGAATCAACTGAAGACATTAACAGAGATAATTCAGGAGAATAAAAGCAGTAAGATAAAACCACAGTTTCTGTATTTGTTTGATAACTAGAAATAAGTAAATCAATATTATAATTTTAGTAGAAAGAATGAACTCAAGCCAGAGCCATATTATTTGGGCAAACCTTCTTTATTTGGTACATGTAATGTGAACATGCTTCATAAAAATGAATCCAATATTATGTCACCTAAGAGCAAGCAGAACGTTATAGAATTATCTGATGATGTGCACCCTGCACAAATCATTAAATAATATCATGAAGATTTGAAATTACATTATGTGAAGATGGTGCAAAATGGAGAATCCTCAGGTTCTATTAGTTCATTATATTATCTCAAACATATTCTTAGTCAGAGCAGAGAAATAAGCCTGAATTTCAACATGTACATTCCCCATTCCATTGTCCCATGAAAGGAAATCTAAAAACCAAGAATGCAAACGTTTTCTACTAAAAGCTTTTTAGTATCAGCTGTGGGTGTGATCAGTTTGGTATCTTAGAGCCAGGATACATTTTCCTAGGCTTTCAAGTTTGGTTCACACCCACAAATGGGGGGGAGGCTTACATTCTGTGTACTAAAATAATAACTATTATTACTGAACTTTAAATCTTAGAAGTTGTGTCATTTAAATTAGCAATTTCTTTAAAATTATAACCTTTGTAATTACTTTTGAAATTTTTAGGTGCATTTATTTGTTTTCTGATGTATTGATTTGTTGTGGCTTTGTGGTGAACATTTTGGTATTGTAACATCTTCCCTACTAGGTACTACTCTTTAACAATTTTTAGAATTCACTACCATATTAATGTACTGTTTTATTATATTTATCAACTCTTTCCATAACAGTAGCCTGAATTTTGTGTTTTATTATTCATAAATATATTTTTATACAGTAGTATTTCTTTCTCTACTTCAGAATGTTTCTATCCATGTTATTTTTAGGATGTTATTAATTTATATTTAACAACATTTTCATTAGAGTTTTATGCAAAATTTTATCAAAATCATATTTTGTCATATGGTCTGATGAAAGGATTTTGCTTTATTTTCTCCTCAATCATTGTACCATGCATTTATTGATTAAATCCCCAATTTTTAAAAAATATACTATGAAATTATTTTTGAAAGCAAATATTTTTGCTGTTGTTACAGTAAGTTAAACTAACCCTACATACATGTTTCTTCATATATTTCCTTCTTAAGGAACAGTAAGTTACCCCTCTTAGAGCTTCACCTGAGAATACTTCCTCTGTCTATAAGCAAATACATGTGCCTAAGAGTGCTAGTGAGGTCGTGAGGTTGCTGCAGTAACCATGCATGCATATGCAAAGCAAGCTGCACCGCAACATTAATTTTTGGTTTCAATTTGTACTATCTACTGTTTCAGAAATACATTCAGCTGCTGTACTGCCTTTTCTTTTTTCTGATATTGATTGCAGAAGCAACAACAACAAGGCAATACCAAAAAAGGCATGCAAAATTGTGTTTGAGAACCAATACAGAAAACATTTCCCTCATAACCATTAACACAGAAGAAAAAAAAAATTTCTATCCATTGCTCTTTATCAAACTTCAAACTTCCAAAACAAGAGAAACTCAAAAAGGATTATATGCTCAATAATATAAATAGTTTAATAATAACAACAAAATAGTAGTCAGCTATTATTTATCAGGCACTAAACTCTCACTGCAATAATATAGAATTGTTGCCATTTATGTATTGGGAAAATAGCCCTCAAAGAGTTGAAACAACTCTTCAAGGGCACAAGGAAATCCAGGCATTTCCAAGTTTCAACTGAAGATATTAAACAGCTCCTACACTGAGTCACTCATGTTAAAGCTCATTAGTGGCAAGAAGCATTTAATTAGAATGGAGTTTAAATTCCCTTTATTTAGTGATCTTTCTAAGAGTATTGCCAGGTGTGGTGGCCCATGCGTGTAATCCCAGCACTTTGGAGGCTGAGGCAGGAGGATCGTTGCAAGTTTGAGACCAGCCTAGTCTACACAGTGAGTTCAAGGCCAGCCTAAACTGCATAATGAAACCTGTCTCAAAAAGAAAAGAAAAATAAGAGCATCAAGTATAGTCATGTATATAAAATATAATCAAGCTTTCTCAACTTAAAAATTATTGGAGCTCCATATTTCAGTAATAAAATGGTACCTGGAAAAATTGGATCTCTGAACACACATACACATGAACACAGACACCTCAAGAGAAAAAGCAATAATCACTATTGGTGTGATTATGTGCATCAGAAGACAAAGCAAAAAATTGAGTAAAGCCCAGAGATTGTTACTGATAACTACATGAGCACAGGAATTATGAATCAAGACCAGAGTAAAAGAAGGCATGGAGTCCCTCCACCCCTACTATTACATTTGAAAGGTCACTCTAACAAGAATCACAGCTAAAAGAGAATTCTGCTATTTCCACTTTACACTCCCATAATAAAATGAACATACTAGATCAAAAAGTACTGCACTGAACCTACCATACAACATAGAAAGGAGGATGTTGACACAGTCAGAAAACAGAAAGCTGATGTTTCTATGAATTAAGACACTGAAAGAATTAGGCATAAGATATACGAAATAGTTTATGTTGGATAAAGTAAACTAGTAAGACAATTTATACATGTAAGAACTCAAACTCATTAAACAACAAAGGGAAAGTGAATGAATTACCTATTGAAACAGTTAGGAAAATAAAACTGCAAAAGAGAAGAATATGAATAAGAAAAATGGAGGAAATTGTGTTACAAAACTAAACCATACACAAAATGATAACTAAACAGTACTTTTAAAAATTGAAATAAATACTTGCTGTAGGCAAGCTCTCACATGGCCCCTGATTATCCCTCCTTGTGTGGGGGTTGTATTTAGTGACTCCTGTTTAATACTTTAGCAGAGATGACAAGATGTCACTTTGGAGGTTGTTTGAATACTCCTGTGGCTGGAGTTCTGGGCACTCTCTCCTGATCTCCTAGATCGCGTGCTCTGAGGGAAGCCAGCTCCCGAGGTGCCCGTGTGGTAACACAACAAGGGAGCTCTCCAGCCTGCCTCTAGGAAACAAATGAACCCTGCCACTACCCTGATGCTGAGCTGAGAAACAGCTTTCCTGTAGTCAAGTCTCTAAATGAGCCTAAAACCTTAGCATTCCTTGCACTGCGGTCTCCTGAGAAACCTGCCCTCAAAAGTACCATACTTCAGTGATTTACTTCACAAAAATTATGAAAAAAATAAGCACCTGTTAGTTTAAACCACTAAATTCTGCTTTACAGCTAATCGGTGATAGGTGGCACACACGCATGTAATCCCAGCATTCGGGACGCTGAGGCAGCAGGGTTAGTGCATAATGAAACCCTGTCTCAAAAAGACGAACTAACTAACTAACTAAACAGGATGAAGGGAAGACAAAGTAAAAAAACAGGAGATGTGAAATATTCAGGAGCAGAAATGCTAAGAAATGTAAATATTTTTAAAATAAAATTTTAAGGTTTGAGAAAGGAGAAAAATATGTTGGTGGTGCTAAGATTTGATTCAGGATTGCAATGGAAACTTACCCTGAAATGTAAACGAAAGGTATCATCACCATAATTAAATGAAGACCGGTATCACAAATGGTGGAGCAGACTGATATGTTTTTCACTGTCTTGCAACAGAAAAGATACAGCAAACCTAAGTAGCATTTGTGCCACCTACCTGTCATCTGGCTCTAGAAAGTCTTCAGACTGAAATCCACATTGGAGGAGACACAGGTGCAGGCAGCTGAATAGCAGCGATTTCTCTCTCTCTGCCCAGCCCCAGCTATCACACAGTAAACGCTGGACAATTCTATCCCCTTTTGATAAATTTCTGCTGGTTGAAACTATATTTAAACCATTGTTGTCTGCCATTTACTGCTGTTGTTCTCCTCAAAAGGCATTCTGGAGATTAAAGAAGGGATGTCTCTTATTACCTCTACTGGTTTCTCACCTTCTAGTGAAATTTTTCTTTGGAAATAGCACCAAGATACAGGTACAATATTTTGCCTTATATAACATCTTTAAAGGCTTTTGCTTGACTGATTTTCAAAATTTTGTGGATTGGTATCCGGTGTGACAATAATATTACTTTTATGTAGTTTTTTGCTTTTCAGATCTTGGCACTACAAAAAAATGACTTCTCAAATCATGAAGAATGTCACCCTTCCAGAAAGGTACAGCACAAATTGTAATCCCTGAAAGAAGTGTTGTGCTATGAAAGATTTTTAATCTCATAGTGGAATTTATGAAATTATAATGTGGTGTTTTCCCCTCAACATTTTTAAGTAAAAGTTTTGCATGAGATAATGAATTTTGGATTACATTTCAATATTTTTTCATGACAATCTCATGTTTTTGAGAACTGAGGATTTATACTAAAGAATCAAGTAACTAATATTACCGATATATTAATGCTAATCTCTAATGTAATTGCATTCTGATGGAGGATGAGTATTAGTGTAATATGATGAACTATTATTGACAGTAGGAAATAAAAATGTAAGTGCATTTTCAGACCAGTTTCAGATGCTTGTGGAGGGCACACTTACACTATCTAGGAATATTTCTAGAATAATCACATGGGCAGAGGAGCAGCTTTTGATAATGGGTATGCTTTGTTATGAACTTAGGTCCTTCTCTGAGAGCAGCAAGCACAACTTTATTTAGCTGAGGCTTGATATTTGAATTAAAGTAAATAAGAGGGCACGATCCTATGTGATTTATGGGAGAGAAGTTTTCCTTCCCTTGGCCTCAGGTATTCTAACTTCATGAACTTATTACAATATTTTTATCTTCTTATGGATTTCTCTTTAGGGAAAAGTAGATGAGCTACTTGATTGCTAAGTCATGAAGTAATTTCTGGGTATACCCGGATCTTTCCCTTTTGCTTACATTTGATATTAGCTTACCTGCATAGAACAAGCATCTATTCTGTGCTATGCCATGAGCTAAGATCTATTCATATTAACAAATAGGACAATCTCTGTGGTCTAGCTCATCCTGTAACTGGCTGTTTATTTATTTCTGGGATTTAATGTTAGCAGACAGTACCCTGCTTTATACACACATCAGGCTTCTCTGTGTAGCTTTACAAAGGGCAAAAATGTGATCATCCAATTTTCATGTACTGAGTCAAGTTTATGGTCAATTATTTGTCACTGGGATGGGAGAAAAGATTTAGGAGAGGTCATAGTGATATAATTAGCAGTTTACAATATTTTAATAATCTTATTTAATATTCTTTGAAATAAAGTTTTCCCTTCCCATGAAAATAGGAGGAAATACAATGTTAAACATAAATATAGCATGAGAGTTTTCATTATTTTAATGTAAATTATAAGAAATTAATGCTATTGTGTTGACATTTATTATAAAGAAGAGCAGTCTGGCATTTATCCATATAATGTGCAGCTACTATGGGCCAGGTAGGGCATATATGTTGGTGAGAAAATAATGAAATGATCAAAACCTCACCACAGAAAAGAGCTGCTTTATGTTCATGCTTTGTTTAAGGAGAAAGCAAACAGAGTACTATGTAATTTAATATTAGTAAGAAATAATCTCAACAAAAAATGGTAAGACAGAGACAGAGAATAAGACAGAAATTCAGAGCTAATAGTGTGTTTTAGCGAGGCTGTATCAACTGTCATACTTTAATCAACACCAGGCAATGTCAAGGAGTGATGAATGAAGAGTCTCTTTGACCTTGAAAGTCATGACATGTTTGTGAGACAGAAAAGTTCCAAACCCTGCAGGGAGCGGGGAAGGAGAGTGGATGAAGAGGGAAACGTGGAAGCTGAGGAGCCAAGTCCTGAATAATACTTTTTGGCATGTCCCAAAATTTGGATATTAGTCAAAGTGTAATAATAGGTATTGCAGGCATTGGAGCAGGTGAGGTAATGACACAATCTGATTTACCTTGCAAAGTGAATCTTTATCTGGCTTTTGTGTGGGATAAAGTAAAAATGGATTGGAAGATGTTCTTGATTTTTACCCCACCAAACAGAAAGCATTAAAAGTGTTCAAAGGCCACTGATTTTAAAAAATTTGCAAAAAAATCTAAAATATTTGAGTTTTCTATACCCACACTTAAATATGAAGAAGCAAAGATTTAATTATGTCATAGATTTAATATACAAATAATAGTTTAATAATAACTATCAGAGGTTTTAAGGTCAGACTAACCTTGAAATAAAATTTAACTTGTTCTCTGTCTATTTGATATGTTATTTGTAGTATTGCAGACTTCATTAATTTACCTGAGAAATTAGAACACTAATTACCCTTTTCATTTTTCTGTATAGATTACAGTTTACAATTAGAATTTTTCTGTATGAATTAGAGCAGGTAATCAATAAATGTTACTTCTCATTATTATATATGGCCAGATATATTGGACAAGCAGAAGAGAAATAGCAAAAAGCCATGGACTTAATTTTGTAGATCACTGTTAAGAATACCCAAAACTCCACATTCCCCAACTAATTCATACAGAAGAGGAACAGGATAAAGAGTTGCAGAGTGTATGCATTAACATGTATGAAGAATAGCCAGGCCAGGGATAAAGTAACAAGATAACCCTGTGGCCATCAATTTATAAGATTTTCCACTGGTTACTTCCTGTAAAAACAAATAAACAAGAACAACAAACTCCACTCTGTGCTTTCTTTTCCAAGGGAAGTGCTTTGAGGCAATAAAATCACCTTTTTCACCCGTGCAACAGATTAATGAATCCTTTTATCAGGCAATTCAGGATAGTTAAAATTCAAAATTACTTTCAGGTGAATTAACCGTTTAATGAAGGTAAAATTGTTTGGTTTTGCTCCAATTACCCAGTTAATCGTCTTCATTTTGCACTTTATTTTCATGTGTTGATGTCAACTTGTCCTTGTAATGCACAATTTTATTTCCTTTTATTCTCCATTGTGTGTAAGTTTGAGAATATGATCGCATTTTCCTGTAACTTTGTTCTTTTCCATGTCATTGATTTTTCCCTGTGGATCTAATCGAGCTTAAGCTTGCTTATGTTCATTTGTTTTCTATTTTACTAGTAACCCTGATGATGTAGTCTTGTTTCTCAGAACAGTATGCTTACTGGGAAATATTGATGCAGAAGCAAGTAAAAAACAGGAGAGAGAAAAGAGAAAGAGAGAAGAAAGATAAAAATCAAGGTAAAAGGGAAGGAAGCCTTCAGTAGAGAATATGCTTTAATCAGTAGAACAGGAAATGAACATTGGTAATAACTTTTCTGTTTCAAATATGAAAAAGTAGTAGGAGAAAATAAAGCAAACAAGATGAGCCAGGCAATAGAAGTATTTGAGGTTGGAATAAATTTTGCAGTATGCCTCATATTAAGGATATTTAAACAATAGTAGTGGTTAATTTCCCAATATATCGTCCAAATTTCCCTGTCTAAATCATACCTACTGTCAAGTACAAGCACAGGTATTTCTTATTACCTGTCCATGTGTGTGTATGTAAGTGTTTATAACTCAAAGAAAAAATTTTTCATAGTAATTTGGTATTTCAAGTGCACATTTATTTCATTATATGTGCAACAGAACCCAAGCGAACATGATTGATGAGTGTTAGATAAGCATTTCTTGAGCTTTGTAATATAAGATTCAAATTTTAGAAAGTGTTTCATGAAAATGGTGATCAAATGCATTATAAAATGAAATGTCCAGTTACATTTGTAAAATTTTATTCTCACATGGCTTTTGCAGATGGATTGAATTTTTTTTTTTTTGTATCGGGAATTGAACTCAGGAATTTACACTTGCCAGGCAGGCACTATACTGATGAGCTATATTCCTGGCCCTGAATTCTTTTGATATTAGTCAGAATCTCATAGGAAAGGTCATTTTTGAGATGTACAGGAAGCACAACAAAATTTTAATATTTTGCATCTTAATGAACTCATTGGATTCTATTAACTATTTGTGAGTTGAGCAGTATTCTACCTACAAAATGGAAGGCCTTCCACCAGGCATAGCAGGATGATCAGCTTTTATAAAATAACAGAAGTAGGGTCCAGGGAACAGAGTAATGCATAGAGCTGATTTGTTATTCTTAGGTTATATCTGGTCATTGTCCATGTATGGGTCAGGGAAAAGAAGTTTTCCTTACTAAGTCTGGGCCCCACTTGATTGGTTGCTGTAAATCTCCTAGGGTTTTGTTTGTTTGTTTGTTTGTTTCTTTCTTTCTTTCTTTCTTTTTTTCTTTCTAGAAAAATGACTAGTTTTAACATTAAATTTGGTTATGTGACCCCTAGCATGAGAGAATCCATTCTGGCTTGGTCCACTGAAATATAAAGTAAAATCTCAATTGGAAACAAGATTCCACTGTAAGTTATACTTAACAAACACAATATGTCTGATACTTAGGGGGTTTTGGGGGAGGATATTTATCACACGTGTATTCTGTCCCACGGATGCTTCCAGTCTTGTGGTTCACATCAATCTTAAGTTCAATGCCCCAGGCTACAAAGAGAGTACTATCTAGTTGAGGAAACTACTGTTTATGAATATTTTTTTTAAATGTACCAGAAGTTGGTGTAATAAGAGAATTACAAGAGAGAATATGTAGGGAATATGTAAGAGTAATGGAAATACACAGGTTAATTCACTTAAATGAAATAAAAACTGCATAGTTATTGGTGTGAAAGATCAACACATTATTACAAAACAGGTATAGCTGATAATGAAATGTGACCTATATTTTCTTTAGCAAGACAAACTGGCAGATAGTCTACATTCTGAAAAATGAACCAAACCAAAGTAGAGTCATCCTTCTCTTTTAGACCATCGGGACAAGAGATGCAAATCGCTGCAAGGGTCTGGGTAGTTAGGCAGTGAAGACCAGGATGACTGAAAGACCCAAATCAATCACTCTGTGACCCTTTGGAGTTGTACTTTCCAGACCAGAGAAAGGTCACAGGTGATCTCATTATAAGGCTTTGCTGCAGAAAGAAGCTGAATAGTGAAATAAACCCATGATGACTGCAGTCCTCTCCCCATGGAGAGATTTGCATCACAAAAATACGCTCATCATTGGTCTTGTCACTGTTCATCTTGGTGGTGTCAGCAGAGAAAATAAGGGCTGACTGTCTTTGAACAATAAACTTCTGATTTACTTTTATTTTTGCTAGGAATTTGTGCTGCCCTAAATTAAAGAAAAAGAATTGAACATACCTTTAAATGAAAGCATTCATATTAAAAATCACATTGAGCTTTAAATTTTTAGCTGAGCTTGTGAGTTTGAATTTTTTGTAACATATATGTTCTTCACTTATCTGTCCAGTACCTACCAATGCTAGGTTTAGCAATCTCATTATTTTTCTGTTATTTACTCTTCTCTGATCTGTTATACAAAAAGTGAATGAAGTTAAGTCATTAATGTTAATTTTTTAAGAGATTAAACATCTTATATTCCAAATGCTTTAGACATGTTACTTGTTTTAGCAATGATTTCTCATTTGTAGCAAAATAAATAGGTTTACAAGCTATTATTTGTAACCTGTGTAAAGTGTATTATTTCCATATGCTCTTGGCACTTATGCCCTATACTTGCAATAAATATTCCTCAGAATAATCAGAATAATGTTTTCCTCAGAATTCACCTCTATTTCTTGACCATTCCTTTCTGATGTTATACATTCAGGAACAACACACGAAAGCATCCTACTCCAAGCATATGAAAGAAAATGATCAATTACAGAAAAGAACAAATAGTAGCTGAGATGTTTGGTCACTGTAATTTACTAGTGATTACCTGGAAAATGAATATGTGACTACTTGACAAGTGATTTCCAAAAGTTGCATTTTTCTAAATGTCAGGGAATTTTTTTCCTTAAGAATCATTTAGCAGTGGTCTCTGCTATCATATTTCCACTAAATTACATGTTTCGTTTGACAACATTTGTTTACCAGAGCAGGTTGAGTGTTCCATTAAAATCCTTTCCTCTCTGATTACATTTCTATTTAAGTGAGGTTTCTATCACTTGTATTCAGTGTATTTACTTTTTTTGTAGAAAGTACTAGAATAAGGAGTTTTTCCTTTCTGTGTGCTCATAAAGTGAGGAAGGTTCCTTATGTAACATAATTAGCCATTTCAGCACCAGGCAAGAGGTAAAAACAAAACAATTGTAGGTACACTGTGCTTCATTCCACTGAAAGGATTATGTAACTTTCAAAAGCTGATAGCATGTGATACAGAACAGGCTGTCTTATTATAGCAGAAAGACTTGGACTTGCACAAGGGAGAAAAGACAGCTACATGAAAAAGAGACTTGAAAAATAAGAAACACAAGTATAACAAATATTTTCCTTTATTAATATTGGTATACTGCAAGACCACTTTCCAAGTTCTTTTTCCATCAGTTAAACAGTAGAGCTTCTGTTATCAGCTTATAGGTGCACTGGAAGTCCAGGCTTTAATCATATACCAAGCAACAGTTAGTGAGACTGTCCAAAGAGTTGTTTCAAGATCAAAGTCTAATGACGGTCCATGTCCCAGAAGAAGAGTACAAAAAGCATAGAGGAACAGATCTAGCAGGGAGATCAGGCTGAGCCAAAATGAAGCTCAGGAGTCCTGGAAGTGCTGAGGAGGACTCTCATCCTCATTAAGAAAAGGGAATCAGAGAGGTTAGAAGCAGTTTTTCCTCTTTCATTAAATTCACACCAAACTCACTGGAATATTTAGTGTTAGAATGAGTCATTCTTTTCTCTGTCTCTCTTTTCTTTGCCCAAAGCTCTGGCACAACACTTTGAAATTGTGTTGCAAAATTCTTCACTGATGTTATGCCATGAGGAGCAGTACTGTTCATTCAGCTTGATTGTAAACCATACTCTGTTCTGAAGGGAACAAAACATGCCCAATAATTAATTTAACATGAAGTAATAATTATCAAGTAATGTTTAGATGGTACAGTGCAAACACATCTTAAGTTTTCTATGCCTAGTCATCTTCTCCAGTCATTCCTGAAGAATTAGGGATAAAATCCTGCCCAGTGATCATGCACATAATTTGTCTGATAAAGGCTTCCAGGGTTTCATGTTTTATTATCTCTCCACGGAACTTGTCAGTGGGAAATCCTTTTCAAGGCTGATACTTCTTTTATTAATGGCTAACTATTGTGTTTACCTAAACAGCTTTACAGTCTTAAACCTGAGATGGCTTTGGGATTCAAGAACAGTATTTGGAAAATGTTGGGAAGAAAGAAACTCAAGTTTGTATGGAAGCAAACAATACTTGATTCATCCATGCCTGCATGGATCAAAGTGCTTTAATTTCTCAGCAGAGCATTGGTATTTTTATAAAGATGATAAACAATATTCTCTTCATAAACCAGAACAATCTGAAATCTTTAACATTATGGACGTAAATAGGATACTGTGTCAATTTCTGCAAGGAGATACCAACTATATCATAAGAAAATAATATGTGACAACAGTTTAGAACCAGTAAAGTGGTTTAATTGTGAATTAACTTGACAGCAAAGAAAATCTTAGTCAATTCTTTAGTATTTCTTTAGCATGAGTCTTTATGAAATGGTAGCAATTACTTCATCTTGTTGTACTGTAGGAATAGTTACATTATATCATGTATGTGTAATACTTACTGTATAATAGGTTTTCAAAAATATTATTTTACTTTCTCCTTTCACAATATCTGTTTCTAGCCCCTAAAGTGGCAAGAATCTCCTTACACAAATAGCAATCTTTCATATTATTTTTAGTTTGCTATTGTAATCTATTTCTGCACTTATCACAAATTTCAATCTTTTTGCAACGGATATACACATATGATAATAATAAAGCAAGCATTCATGTGGAATTATATGCCAAACACTCTTCTAAGAAAATTAATTCATTTCATATTCAAAAAGTCTATTACGCAGGAACTATTACTGACCCCATTTCACAGATGAGGGAACAAGTGCAAGATGCAGAAATTGTCTGAGTCATTCTCCAGGAATTTGACTCAAGAATAAAAGTTCTGAGGTCTACTCTTTTAATCACAATTTTATATTTATTGTTTCTCATCTCTCTAAATTTTCTGATTTCTTATTTCAAACACTTACATGGCATCATATTACTAAAACAATATTTCTCTCTTCATGTGAAATATCTGCCAGACTCCAAGAAACCATCACCACCCCATAAATACTACTGACTCTGACTGTGAATTGAACAAAATAGTTGCAAGGATCTGGGATATTTTCTAAGAAGTATGACATTGGTCTATAGGTCTTCATCTTTATAGCTTTTCCTTTCCTGAACTCACAGAGCACTGATGTAACAAAGCAATTAATACCATTAAATAAGATTAGTTTAGTGTTTTCAAATTATTTTTTCCTCTAATCATAAGTTTTCAGGTTTGCTTGTACCACTTGGTGGTTTCTTTGTAGCATTACATTTGAAAGATAAGATATGTAAATTTTTTGTATCAAAAACTGTAAGGGCTAGACATCACATTTGTTCATATCAGAAGTGCCCAGCATGAAAGAACAAGTATAAGTATGGAATGTGTCAGTATGGCTTTTTACTTTTCTAATAGTCTTATATAAAATAGACATGAGGTGAATTGGCATATTTCACTTAGATTGAGGCTTTCGTGCAATTCTTTCCAGATTTTCAGTATTGAGAAAGCCTTTCACTGTCAAATTATACAATTTGTCCTTTGAAATCCATATGGAGGTATTGACTCATAGAGCCACATGAACAGTGATTCTAAATGCAGCAAGTATTGCATATCCTCAGTAGGGAAATGAAAGAAAACTTTACTTTTTCATGATCCTTCCTTTCTGCTTTCTGCTAGCGTAGCAATTCACGGAGAAACATGAGAAATAAATATCCCTCTATTAAAAGCTGTGTTTGTTTAATCTGTTTTATGTGACTCCAGTGCCCAGTATATTGGAGACATTTAATGTTATTGATAGTTGAGTTAGAATTTTAAAAGACTCCATAAATTTTTGTGTAAAACTTCATTATTTTTATAATTATTCACAATTGGAAGTCAAATGCTTATATTTATCTCAAATGTAATCATATGATACAACTTCATCTAGAAGATGGTATGTTTGACCAATGCAAATTGAAGACACAACAAATGTGCATATGTCTGAATTCTTTCCTACTCCCCTACTGCAGTGGCCCCTTTTTTGTTTATTTGGTCTTGTTTGTTTTGTTTTTCTCAATAAATGTAGGGCCACTAATATATTTCTAAAACAGAAAAAGTAAATATCAGGATGCTAGTTTTAAAAGTAATCCAGTTCTATGCTCAGGTTATAGGTAGAGAGGGAGAAGTCTAACATGAGGTCTTCTACGTGGTCTCATCTGAAAGATAGCAAAAAAATGTGGTGCTGTCCCTTGGTGAGCCAACCTTTAATTCTTCCATGATTAAGTATCAGTTTTCTAGATCAGGTAGACTTAATTCATATTCAGGCTTTCTGGTTACTAACTCTAAGCTTTTCAGTAAGTTTTATAAGCTTTCTTTGTTTCATTTTCCTTATCTATCAGATGATTATAACACCTTCAGATTTGTACTAATTCAGAAATTTCTCTGAGTATCCCTAGTAAGCTCCTCAGCCTGGACTCTGCTCAGAAAACCTCTTCCCTGATCTGAGTAATCATTATCATTTGCTAGAATATTTCAGTATTACTTTGCTTCCCACCATTCCCACAGACAGTCTGTTACTGACAAGGCAGCAAAGTGATCTTGAAATATGAAAAGGCTCCTCACAGCTTCTCTCCTCAGAGATTAGGGAAAGCGTGTATCCTTGTAACAACTCACCAGCTTTTACATGGTCCTCCCACTGTACACACACACCTTACACCTTAGGCCTCAGTTTGTATTATTCTTCCTGTTGGTTCTTCCATTTTTATGGATGATGGACTCTTTGGTGTGCCTCAAGTACACTGTGTGATCAGATATATTCTTCCCATAGCTATCTTCACACCTCATTCTTTCCTTTCTTGATATCTGTCATCTCACCAAAGTGTATATTGCTGTATACTTCTCTACCTATGGGCTCTCTCTTTCTAATGTTCTAACTGCCTTTCTCAACATTATGGCATTTATAGAATTCAAGCATACAGCCAGGCACTGTGGCCTATGCCTATAGTCTCAGTTATCAGAGAGGTTGAGATAAGCAGATTTCCTGACCCTAGGACTTCAAGATCAAAGTGGGATAATGAAATGTTTTCAAAAATAAAATACTATGAGGATTCTGTTGTTTATGCTACTTATTGTCTACTTGGCCTTTAATAAAAGCTTTGTAGTGAGAGATTTTAATCTGTTCTGTTTGCTGATATATTTCAAGCCCCTGGCAGTATGCCTATAACAAATATGCACACAGGAAATATTTATAAGTTTAATGAATAAACGAATGCCACTTTCATTCTCTAAGCTTTTCTATCACGATGTTTCAAGGATTGTTTCTTCCTACTGACCATCTTCCATTCTTACCCCTAAATGATTTCATCTTTGGCATGTTACCTGTTTCTCCATCTTCCATTTGCTCGCTTGAATTTACAGCAAGGACTTGGGATGAGTTGCTAAGTATTTCAACAGATTAACCATTGCCCACAACCATATACCCACATTCACCCTTCCCTTTATCTTCTTCAGAAATGCTCTACTCTTCTAAAGATAGAGAATAAAATTGACCCAAATAAACTTCAGCAACTTGAATCCAGGATGCAGCACCATTACTTTATATTTTGCAGTTTTCCAAGTTCTTCCAACTCCTTTCTTGATACATCAATTGTTCTTTTAACTACAGTTTCTCACCCCTACTAAGTATTAATATATAAATTGTAATATCATGAGTAGATACATAATAAAATGTGTTTATTAAGATGCATTCATACCCAAGGTAATAGTTTAGACTAATGCTGTTACTCTTACCCAAGGAAGATTTCCCTCTAATAACAACATATCTCCTTAAATTGTCGCAATATTAGTGACTGTTGTTTCTCTTTTCCACTTTGGTGGCCACGTACTTCACCAAGAGAAGTGTCAGTGATTTTCTATTGAAATTTAAAGCAGTTCAGCATGGTTATTTTGTACATCTTTACACACATTTATTATCTCAGATTTATAGTATAATGCACTACCAAACTCATTTGATTGGTCAAATTCAAAGGCTCTGTCCATCTTTTCAATTATTTAGATTGCATTTCCTTTGAATCTGGGTCTTGACCTTCATTACAAAACAAAATAAATCTTCCTGACTGAAGCTTAACCAAACTGATATTTTTAACTTCAATTCTGCAAATAAAATGATGAATGCAAATGGACTGCACTTAATCTACACCACAGGTACGTATTATATATCTAAGTTATAAAATATGGAAGTACTTTGTACTGTGCACTATCAACAATAATTTTTGAATTTTTTTTAGTTTTAAAGAGAGAAAAAAACATTGACTGTTCCTTTTAATGAACTAATAGAAAAGAGTAGTACAATTATCTTAGCTGTCTTGTGTATATATACATATCTTTTTTCCCTCCCTTCTTTTCTCTTTTCCCCAAAACCAGCTATTCTTTCTTTTCAGCAGTTTCTTTCCCTTTTACCTATTATACATTTTGGGTCTTACTTTTTCAGTTTCTTACACTAGGGAGATAATAGTATGTTTACACCTGAGAGTCTGATTTATTTCGTTTATGAGTATGGTCTCCAGTTGGATCCACTTACCTGTAAAAGCGTCAAGTTTATCTTTCTTTATAGCTGAGTAATACTTCAGTGTATAAAAATATCACATCTTTCCTATCCATTCCCCGGTTGATGGACATTTGTGTTGTTTCCAAGATTTAGCTATTATAAATTGTGCTGCTTCCTTCTTCTCCTGCCTAGCAATTCTACTTCTAATGAGGATTTTTCATAGTAGAAATTGCCCATTTTAATTGTAGCATATTGTGCTTTACATACAGACATATTGCTTGGTAAATATTCTGTCATTTTAATTACACACAGCATCTTGGGTTAACAATATAATGGGAAAATTACGGAGTGCAGGATAATCCGAGCTTATGTATTGTTATACATAAGATCATGGTGGTTCTTATTCATGTTATAAATAGTTATTAAAGTGGTATGTATTTATAAATAAGTAGTTTCTAATTATTTTTTAAGTTTATCTCCAATATTTGGGAATGTGTCTATAGAAGTATGTAAATTTCACTTAAAATCTAACTAGCCCTTAATTATTTTCAAAGTCACATTTAAGAAAACACATTAATAGTATTATTGTTTACTTTCCCAGATGCAAGAGGATATTGTAAAATTTTTTTAATCTAGGTTGTAATACACGAATGATTTATGAAATCAGCCTACTAAGTCACATCAGAAAGTTTCATGAATGGACAATAAAATAATAGAAAAAGTAGGATGTGAAATGTTGAAATCCCTCAGCATACAGTGGAACAGTTTTTCTACCTTCTATGCATGACCTCACCATCATTCCACTTTGGAATAAGGGCCTGATCGGATGAGACCTGTTGGGCCAGGTAAAGAGTCACAGCTCTCTGTGTTGGAAGAGGCTGTTTCTCTTTTACTGTACCTGCCCACCGCCAATAGTAGGCAGTGACTTTGTGCAAGTGTACATAAGTAAGATCTGCAGCAGGTGTGCACATAAGATCTCTGAAACTGATAGAAGTGGTGGAAAGACAAAGCCAGAACTAAGCTGGGGATAGAGCTCAGTGGCACAAGTGCCTGCCTGGCAAGGGTAAGGTCCTAAGTTAGATTCCTGATTAAAAAAAAAAAAAAGATAGAACCAAAAAGTAGTCCCAGCTGTTGAGCATAAATAGTCCAGTGGTGGCATCTAAGAAGGTGAAACAGTCATGTTAGGCATGGCATTTCAACCAGTTCTTTTCTTAACTTGGCATTGGCTGTATTTTCCTCTGTCTAACATCCCTCAATTCTATGTCCATTTTTTAAGTTTGATTCTCCAAGCTTCCTATGTTTTTACTTGGCAGTGATATGATTTCAAGACTTGTCTTCTGATATCATTACATTGAAAATTGCTGTCACATGAACACAAGTGATTTTTGAGGGAATATAATTCTGTTCTCATGTTTAAATTTAAGTGTCCATAAACAGTGTGCTTAGTGTCCTAAATTCTTAACACATTGGAAAATTAGCTGCTGAACATTCTTCCCCTGTCTTTTCAAAGTTCAGGAAATATGTCAAACAAGTAATAACTTTAATCACGGTTATATAAGCACTTATTTGTAGAATTTAGGAAAAATGAGATATTTTGCAAATATTTTGAGTGTTCCACTTAGACTAAAGTGTTGTGTTGCTCATTATTTAGTGGTTTTGTGAATTAAACATACAGGTTCAGAGGTCGCTTTGGTTAATTGTTTTTTATCAAGTTAATGTCAGCAATTTCAGTATTCCTACATCACTAAATTTAGTGTAATTAGAGAAGAACACGCTTCTTATGGAAAGTTAGAAATCAAAAGTAGGAATAGAAAGTTTTTTAATCATAAATGTCTTTCAAATCTAACTTGTGAAGTGTAATATATACAACATTGCCCATAAAATCCTAAATTGTATCTGTACACATCTGAGAGTTAACATATTTGAATGTATGAGTGCTTATAAGAAAATATTCACATTACATAATTAAAGTATAATGATAAGTAATTATTATATGAATTTTTTCCTTTCCTCATTCATTTCCTAAAGTCTCATGAAGTTCATTTCCTCAGCAAACAAAATCAGCATCTAGTTGTACACGATATTTTTTGTACATATTTATTTTCACTGCCAAGTAAACTAGTCTTGAGTTTCATTAGGCAGAAGATCTGTCTTGGTTTTTTTCTGTTTAAATCAATTGAGTGTGCAAGTGCATAGTAAGCAAATGTGAGTTTAATGATCAGTCTCCCAGCTAGAAAATCAGAGAGATTTGACTCTTATCATGAATGTATGAAAGAATATTCGATTATGTAGATGCCTGAATCAGGTTACAAGAATCATATTTCTTTTGTGTGTGCATTTTATTCCTTCAAATATACTTATCCAGGCACTATTATGATTCAGCCACTTTGATACACCCTCAGAAGATGAGATGATTAAAACTTCTTGAAGAAATCACTAAAAAAACATATTCAAGGGGCTCAAAACCGAGTAAGGTATTACATAATTTGTTTCTCCTTCTCTCCTGATAACTTGTGTCATCAGTGAATTCTGGGGAATGAATTATTTCCTGAAGTAGTAAATTGTGCCATGTTTTCTTCTCAGTGGAAGAACATGACAAAGAAAAAAATGAGCAAATTTATGACGGAAAAAAGCCACTATTTTACAGGTTTCCTCTCTTTAAAATTAGTTACTAACTCAAAAACCTTTAGTATTGTGATAATGTCTTCATGGGGTGAGACTTTGCAGAAGTCAGAGAGTCCTTGTCCCAAAGTAAAAAGGGCAAATGCCCCTCTCTGAATGCCTATAATTGTAAAAATGTTGTGCATGTCTGAGCTTTGCTGACTATGTTCTCTACACATTCCAACAGCGTGTATGGATCAACTTGGGTTTATAACGAGATAACTTCATCTGAGAAGTTTAAGAACTCAGCGTTTATCAGCGGCTAAAAAACCAGTAGGTTTCATCTAACTTCCAAAGGACCATGTGTTATATTATTCAATATTGGTAATGCCACATAGTTAAGGATACTTAAATTCCATGTAACTACATATGCAGGTGAAATACTTTCAATAATCAACAAGGTAGCTATATATGTTTATCAATTGCAATTTGGTGTATAGGTTTTATTTCTGGGTAGTAATCCTACAAGCTTTTGTAATTATTTAAATTCTAGAATCAGTAGAGATGTCTTTAAAATCTGTTCTTTAAGTTAGACTCCCATTTCTGCAAATTCATATTCAGACTCCTTTGTCACTTAATAACGTGTAACTTGACAAAGTGTTAATTTTTCTAAGATTTATATTCTTCCTTTCCATATAGAGGGACAATAGTAACACCTATACCTCATTAGGGTGCAGTAAGAATTCAGTAGGAAGTGTTTAGAATAGTACCTGGGATGTCAGTTCCAAATATCATCATCTCATGGCATTAATTTTATTTGATGGAGATATATCCTTCTATTATTTGATAGAATTAGATCTTAAACCAACTTTTCTGCTTTCCATGCTAATGCGTTCAACTCATCTAAAAACATATTTACTAAAATCTACCCTTCATTCAGTGGATGAAATCAAGTAAAGATAAATTAATAAAAAGATAGTGCTTAAAATGATTTCCAAAGCTGTATCAAACATGAGCTAATTTTTATTAGTATGAATTTGGATTGCTTTTATGTACTAATTTCAAGTATGTTCCCTGTCCTCATTAACCCTTTTTCACTAATTCAGCTAAATCTATCACTCCTCCCACATTCTGGCCCCTGCATTAATCTATAACTCATAAAAGGTTACACCATTCCAGTAAGAAAGAAACTAGGGGCCTATATTGTACATCTTTAAAAGGAGCAATTTTGATGATAAATCTCTTTTTAAAATATAATGAGTCCCCAAACTATAATTATTCAATTAATAAAACAATCTACTCTGTGCTGGTAATTACATGGATAAAGTACCCATTGGGCTTGATTTGTAGGAATTTACAGTCCCTTGATGAAAATGAACAATCCATTTATTTTATGTGTTTGGAAATGTATAACCTACAACAATGTGAATATTTACACTTGCACAAAAATGGGAAGAGTAATTATTGTATTTGCACAAATAGCTTGCTTTAATATACATTATTTGAATCAATGCCTAAATCACATAAAACTGAAAGGAAATCATGAGAAAAATTTGAATAATAACAAACAATAAAATTAAATCTCTGAAACTGATGGTCAAAATACATGCGGTGCAAGGTATATTTTCTACAAGTCTCCAAGATAACCAAAGAAAAGGATGAAGTAAAATCAGTTCTAAGAAATTTAAAAGCAGTATCACAGGCAACTCATCAATTTCCTTGAGTCACTGAAATACATACAATGCTATTTACATTGAGGAATGGCCATATCTCTAATAATAGGTATGCAACATTGTACATAACCAATGGATAATTTTCCCAATAATGCAATGTGACCATTGTAGGTAATTTATTTTATTTTATTTTATTTTGGAAATGAGACTTTATTGACAAAGACGTAAGGTCAAGCTTCCCACAACCTCCACCCTCCCAAGACCATATCCCAGTAAGGACAGAAGAATGATGCAATTCTAAGGGCAACAATTACCCTTTCCCATCTCTCCCCAGATCCCAATACAGATTTCACTATACAGATTCACAGAACCGGCTTCTGTGAGGACAGACTCAGGGAATCTCTAACCAGCAAGAGTTCTCCGTGTGTATTTGCTTCCCTCAACCTTCACATGCTGCTGGCTCATGTGGTAGGTAATTTATTTTAAAAGTCTATATTAGAAAGTCTCTTCCAAGCCTGAGCTATAGAGGTGGAACCAAAAGAAAAAATATAATGAAAAAAGTTTAAAGAAAGTCCAGGCTAAGGTTTTTCTTTTTTTCTTGAACAACTGTATGAAAATTCTGAATGCACATATAATTATCGTACTTCACCATTTGTTCTTAGATCCACTAGTGTTTTTCTTGCAAAATATAAAATGAAATCCCTTCTAAAGTCAATGCCACAGTAAAATCTCTATGGTTGACAATAATTAATTGAATATTCCCAAACAGGTAGTCAAGGGGATTTTGAAAGTTTAAGAGTAAAGAACTATCTTAGATTTATCAATTATTCTCATCTTACAATTACACATTGTATACACTGTTTGAAATATACTTTACACCAAAAATATGAACAACTACTGAGTTAATTAAACCTAAAAATACGTATTTTACAAAGACATGAAAAGTGGAATCTACTTCTTTCTGTTTACTTTAAAATCTTCATCATTCAACATGGTTTTCCCATCCTTGGTAAAAATTGATCTAAATACCTTTTCATAAAAGCAAAATTGCATGTCAATTTTGGTTTGTTTACTGAAAATGAAAGTTTAATGTAGTCATGCAATAGATTTTCAAAAATCTGTGGAGCTATATAGTTGTTTTTGCTGTTTCTCCAATATTAATATTTTCATCCTTACAAAATCAATTCTGTGTACTCAAATGAACATGAGATTTCTAGACAGAAAAGCTCTTCTACATTCTAGTTTATTAAATAACTGTCCTTCATGGCTTATGTATTTTCTTTGGGTCCCAGTATCTCACTATAAAAATAAGAATTGGAAAAATTTATTGATTCTAAAATGCATAATCTTTGTTGCCTTTCATTCAATACACAATTCTACTAGCTTTTACTTTTGATCAAAATTTAGTCATTTTAAAATTTGGGTTGATATTAGTATCTGAAAACATTCAGATATTCATATATGAAAATAAAGAATAATATTTTAAGAACATCTTGCATAATTGTCTGAATATTAATTTTTGAAAGGGTCACTAAAAATATACACTTAACAACAAGGTCAGTTAGTTTGAAGACAGAAATAACTAAAATTGTCTTAGTATAATAGTATAGGTCTATAATTCCAATACTCTAGGAGGCTGAGGCAGGAGAATTGCAAGTGGGAGACCTACTGGGACAGTCTAGCAAATTACTTGCTTTATGGTTCATGCTGGTCTTGAACTATGTATCCCAGGCTGGTCTCAAACTCGGAGTAATCTTCCTACCTTGGGCTTCCAAGAGATAGATTGCAGGTTACACCACCACAACCAGTTGATTTTCTATATTTTAATTTAAAAATGTTTTGTATATTTCTGTATATTCATGTAATCATTAATATGCACTTTATCAAACTTTTTTTTTTTTGGAGTTTTGGAGACAGGGTCTGGCTTTGCAGTGCAGGCTGGCCTTGGAACACACTATGTAAAGCCCATACAGACTTTAAACTTGAAACTACCACCCAGTCTCATGTATTCTTATAATTTACCTAAGGGATCAAATGTGATCACACTAGGAGGTTCGCTTAGCTTCATCATATTTTTAATGTTTAATGAAAGAGCTCTAGAAAAAGTAAAAATGGGTTATGGAAATTTTGTGATCCTATGAAATATTTAAGAAATATTCTGTGCATGTCAGCATATTTCTGAGAATACTATACATAGCTCCCATAAGACTTAAAGTAAATCTTCTTTAAAAAATAGCGCTACATAAAAAGTTATGTAGGAAAATAAACTTATAGGAATGGGTAGTATATTTGAATGGAAAAGTTATCTTTTATTGCCTTGAGTGCCATAATAAAATGAATATTTATCCATCCAAAGGAACAACATTGTAAATACACACAGTCCAAAAAGTTGTCTAAACAAAAGAATATTCATCAGCAGTTAACAATTTCTAAGACTAATTTCATTAAACAGTACAGTCTGAACAGCCCTCAAAAGCTGGATTTCTTTTTTTCTTAAGAATACTAAAGGACAGGTTCTGCTTAGAAAAAGCTGTTTACCATTTACAAGTCAATATTGATATGACTGCAAAGGTCTTAGTTTTGTACTTTGGTTTTAGAATGTCAGCAAAAAGAATAGTGATTCTGGTAGATAAGGAAATATGAGATCATTTCTCTCATCTATAGTAATACACTAGGGACAATTAGCAATCAAAAATGAATAGAAAGGGGTAGTTATGTGTGTTGACACATGAAGCAGTTATCTGCTTAATGTAGCATCAATACCTGTACGTTTTATAATATTTAAGGTGAGTATAGAACAATGATTTAGTCAGTGAGGATTTTACTCTTTTACTATCATGAGGACAAAGAGGGGGTTGTCATTTGCTGAACGACTGATTCAGGTTTACTGTTTTCTCTCAGACATCGAAATGACCAATGACTCCCAATAAAATGTCTCTGCCTCCATCCGGTAACCTCTTGGGGAAATTTTGCTCAATCTAGAGGATGTTTTGTATTTTGAGAAATACGGAACCTCAGTGATGGACTCAGGTTTGGACTGTACATAGAAATGTAGCGTCTGACCACAGCTCTTTCCATTACGGTATAATCTTCCCAACTGTATCATGTCCCATACTCAAGATAGAAGCATTGCTTTAAATTTTGTGGGAAAATTGAGCACCATCAAGCATACAACCATTATCTGTGACACAGAGGAGTTTATGTGCCATCTTAAGTGAATCAGTCTCCTTGATATGCCATTCAGATGACTTCGGGATAACCAGGTCTGTGCTGTATAGAGTAGATAACGCTACTTCAAAGTGAACTGTCTTTCTGCAATACAGGCTTGGCAGCCAGCAATGGGAAACAAGTACCGGCTGCCAGCTGCTTGATTTTCTTCCTCGCTAAACCCATGAAAGACAGAGCTGAGGTGGCCACAAAGGTTCAGAGCCGTTTTCTGACATTAAATCCTGGATTATGAGTTTAGAGTATTTGAGAGGCCTGGGGATATGAAGCAGCCTTTTGTAGCTGCGTGCATTGAGACAGTCGCCCAAGAAAGAGACAGGCTGAGACCGATCACAACACCAACGCTATCAATTGAAGGCGTCCGTAGATGGTAGCATATGCAATAGCTCCACTAAAATGCAATTACCAAACATGCTTGCCACGGGAAGTCAAAAGGGCCGTAGAATCACTGTTTAGCATTTTCCTAGCCATCGTGTAAGAGAAAGTGTATAACTGGCTCGTGAACCTTTATGAACAGAGTCCTAAACTTTTTCAAGGGCAAGTGTTTATCAGGAAATAGAGTTTTGTAGCCAGTTTGCCTCAAAAATGGCTAATGTATTAGTCACATAACTAGGACTTTGGATTAGGGTGCTATTATACCTTGGGCAACTATTTTCTTGCCTTTATCAACTGAACTTTTGAAACACTAATTACAGTATTTCATTACATAATATGGAGTATAATCACTGTATTCAATTGTCTATTTCATGTTAGATAGGTACTTCAAAGGCAGAAAATGTTTTACTTTACTCCAACGGAGTAGCTGATGAAAGGGTCTGGTTGATTTGATTGTCCCCAAAGCAGGGTAACATGCCCAAAATTAGTACAAAATCAAAGGTTAGGGTGGAATATATAAGAACCAATTGAGAAGAGAGGGTCACAAGTGATAAAGGCTGTGGCTCATCAGAAAATTAATGGGAAAAAACCCAACAATTAAAGGCACTATCTGAAAGAAGAGTTAATCCAGAGCACTGAAGAGTCAGGAAAAGCGGATGAGTGGGGGCTGGGGATGCAGCTCAGCGGCACAACGCCCGCCTGGCCGGCAAGAGGTCAGGTCCTGTGCTCAATTCCAGGTACCAAAAGAAAAAAAAAAAAGGAAAAAAGAATAAAAGCAGATGATTAAGGCGGCTTTGCAGCTGGACAGAAACAAGGCATACCTGTCCTTGGGGCTGAGGTGGGAACAGAGAAGGGAATGCTATATACAGTAATACATTTGCTAATAAGCGCTTCCGTTGGCAAACAATTTTGTCTTCAAACAAAATCATTCCACAAAATTTTGGTTCTGTACACAAACTGCTCATGGAATGACAGACACAACCGTAGCTATGTTCCTTACACACACACTAATGTGGCATCTTCCCCCAAATCTCAAAACAAATTAAATTTGTGAACCAAGGTACTATTCCTTTAAAAAATCCTTCTTTTAAAGAAAAGATTTGGTACTGTTTATTCAGGAGTATATGCCACAATATAAAATGTAGCTCTGTCTTTCTTAGTCTCGTTCTCATCACATCTGAGCAGCTTTAATATATTCACTTGCTTCCTAAATCCTCAGCTTGCTTCACTTTCACAGGCATGTTCACTTTCCCACCATGGCTCATACCTTCTTCTACAGAAAATGGCATTTCTCCTTCTCCATCTTTTTGCTGTTCATTATTAAGACGTAGAGTCACACTTTTTCCTGCACACCTTGTTGTGTTATCAGTGGCAAAGAGTTCTCTCAAGTTTCTAGCTAAGACTTGAATAAGAATATCCAGGAAATAAGCAAGGTCTTTTGTACATTTGTAAATGAGAAGAAGTAAAAACCTAACTAAAATTTAAGAATATAACAAGAGATGTGGACCAGATGTGGATGAATGTGAACTTTACTAAAGAACACTGATCATATAATTTTACTACATTTTTTAAAGTTTGTTTTTTTTTTTTTTTTTTGGTTTTTCTCCTGTACCGGGAACCGAACTCACGACCTTGCGCTTGCCAGGCAGGCGCTTTGCTGCTGAGCTAAATCCCCAGCCCCTTAAAGTTTTTAAATATATATAAACATGTATGATAAAGAGGATGTTTAATTGTATATCATGTATTAACCAAAAGTGTCAAGCTCTGAGTCACAATATTCATTCTTTGTTTTCA
Source organism: Chinchilla lanigera (assembly GCF_000276665.1). NCBI lineage: Eukaryota > Metazoa > Chordata > Mammalia > Rodentia > Chinchillidae > Chinchilla > Chinchilla lanigera. The sequence goes on along the minus strand of NW_004955443.1, from coordinate 15,773,458 downwards.
TAACAGTGATTAGGCCTTGATTATATTTTAATGAAAACAGTAAGAAAATAAATTCACATATGGATTATAAGACTGTTAATCATTTAACTTTTCATTCAGGTGAACACTTCAGGTTTGTAGAAAATTACAATAAAAATTAGTTAAGAAAGACTTCATTGTAAAAAATGTATAAGAAGAAACCACAATGCTTAGAGTAGCCTAAAACAAGAACAAAAGATCTTCACGTAACACTTTGTTACGTGTATCATAGCAAATACACTATGAACAGGGCCATGTGACGATACCAACCACTTGATCAACAGGTTGAGAAGAAACACAAGAAAAAGAGGCTGCTAGAGGAAGTTAATTTTTAAATTATGTTATAAGGCATCACTGTAAATTTATTTGAATATTTTTGGTATACCAGAAAACCTTATTAAATATCAACAAATTAAATGCTTTTAGATCTCCAAAGTGATATATGTAAAATAAAACAAACACAAATATTACTCAACACTAGATGTCATGAGATCATTTAAAATGTCTAATGAGAAAAGAAAGGAAAGGAAAAAGAGGGAGAAATAAAGAGAGAGATCTAAATGCCACTGAAAATTAGGAATGAAAAACATGCAATGTCTCTTGTAAAGGATAAAAAGAGTCGTAGGCATAGAGACACAAGAATAATAAATGAACTACTGAAAAGTAATGTCAGGGACCCAAGAAGACAACTTAAACCCACATTTCCCAAGATAAATCACAACAGGAAGAAAAATATGAAAAGCAGCATGGAAGTAATTACTTGGCCCCTTTTTCCCTTTGCCCATTTGCTTGTTCCTGTTATCACTGTCTTAAAATCTTCAACTTACTACCTATTCCCAAAAAAGAAGTAATTACTTTGTGCTGTATATGTGCAGTATTTCCTAGGCAATGTCATAGCTGATTTTTTATTATTTTATATCATTCACATGTGCTTCTGTTACATATACGCTCTGTGGTCAGTATACTAAACATTGGAACATTCCAAGGACCCGAAAATTGATTAGAGCCTTATTCAGTCCTGCACAGCTCATTCATCACTGCAAAACTGTTTTTAGTGTAGTTTCAACATAGTAAATAAGATGCTTGTGATAAAGAAGGTCAGGCACAGTAATGCAGTGAAGAGGTAAGAGCTTTAGGAAGAATAATTTTTTCTTTTCCTTTTGTTGTTGCAAGAAAAGCTGTGTATGGTTTTTAGAGGGAGATGGAGAAACATATTTCAATATTTCAGTCCATTACACCATAGTGCATTGTTAAAGTATATCGGTAAAATGTGGCAGGTAATCATGACTTCATCTTTCTCGACTTAGATGACTGTTTTATACGAGAAAAATTAAACACTGTTTTGTGTGAAAACCTTGGTACCACCCATTTTCACTATCCACACTGGTGCTCTAAGTTTGAACCACACAATTCACATCCTTTATATAATGCTGTGAACTGAATGCTTTTACTTCACACTTCCCACCTTGCCCTCCACCATGCTTTAAATCCCAGCCTCCGTAATGATGCCTCTTAGTGTTGGGGGGTCTTTTGGAGGATGCACCTCTAATGACTGAAATGTCATTATTTTGCAATCATTTTACAGTCATATTTAAATGACTTCTGATGACATCTTCCCTAACCTCAAAATGAATCTGTCTCTCTTCCTGTTGTTCCTCTAGTGTGTTGTTTGTAAATGTAACGTAACATCTAAAACAGTGATACTTCTTGAGTCTTTACATCTGTTATGCCAGGGTGCATATTCCTTGAAGTTGAAAATATGTCTTACTTTGATCTTAACTTCAAGTATCTGCTCAGTAGATGGCATATATTAGATATTCAATGTGTTCATGAATAAAGAATTTTTAAGACTGTATAAATAGGGAAGTTTGTGACATTACTGGATGGAAAATGTATTCCTTTTCTTAGCTTGAAGTGACAAACAGGAGTGAATCAAATCACTCAAAGTTCCAAAATGGAAAATAAGAAGTTTAAAAGTAAAATACTCTAAAGAAATCATCCTTTTCTCATTCATAAATAAACACCTGTGTGATTTACAAGTTAAAGTATCAAAAGTCTTTGATCATGGCAATGAAGAGTTTGGACAGAAACTTATTATAAGGACACATGAATATGTGAAAGAAGAAATAGCAAATTTGGATATACACAAGTACATGGAGTAAGAGCTCTTGAAAGTAGGATAAGTTTATAAAAACATTCAGACATGTCTAGACACCCTAACTCAGACATTTGCACATATTTTTCTACATGCTCATCTCATTTTCCTTAAGAAAGCCTATTTCTGATAGGAAACGGTAGATGAGTTGTAGGTAAGTTATACAAATACACACAAAAAAGTTCTTGGAGAAGCTTGTAATTAATTTACAATGATAAGCATTTACTTATCATTAAAAATAATGCCCAATTTGCTTTGAAATGTTTGCAATATTAAAATCTGACTTTTGATAATAGTTAATGGGAATAGTGTTTGAATTTCCTGAAGTGTTTTAAAATACAAAAGATCCAATGTCATGATATTTATTAAAATTTCTTGATCTGAAAAGTCATATAGCCTTTATTCTTATATGTTTGTATAATATTACTTCTATGATTATGTGTGTAATAATATGTATTTCAATGTGTTAGGGTAATGTACATATAGATATAATATTTAATTTGAGAAACAATTTAAAATTTAAATGAGATATTTTAATTACATTTAGGGATATGACTCCAAATGTAGCAGCAGTTCTGTGTATACTTACAACATTCACTTAAATAAATGTTTCTAATGAGGAAAATATAAACCTATCACTGTAAATTTCCATGAGTCCTAGTGAGTAAGATGACATTCTTGCTCAGTGTTATATTTGTTAAGAGGACTGTAAATGCACGTTATGGTACAGATTTGTCCCATGATGGTACAGTCATATTTTAGGGTGTTTGCCACATCATTTTACCATGAGCCCAGACTGACTTGGGGAATGCCTTCTGTAAAATGTAAAGCAACCTTCTGTCTCTCATAAATCATAATTTGTGTTCCGTATGTGTGAACAGAAGGTGTAGGTAAACAAACCAATTTGTGAAAGTTAGATATTTTTCTTTAAATTTGCTATCTCCTCAGAATCTTCTTACTTCAATTTTTATTCAACTCTCCTTCAATCTTGAATCTCTTTCCCCTTCAGATAGTTACCTCATTGTGGTAGTTAGATGACGTATCCACATACCAGAATTCTTACACTTTCTCTGCTTTTGTATTGCAGTGTCTAGGCATATATCTAATTCCATTTGGGCTGTTATTGCTAATGTTTCACTTATCTATTATTGTATTGAATAAACACTCAAAACTCAGAAGGGAAATAAGAGCAAGAAAAGAAAATTATTTCTTTGTTTGCAGTTGGAACAGGTGCTCGTGGGAACAATCTTCTTCTGTTCTCTTCCTCATCGATTCAATTCAGTCAAAGGCTTTAATTTCCAGGATGACTTACACATGCCTGGAAATTTAGTTCTATCAGATAGAAGGTAAGCTGAAGGCTGTCATCTAGGGGTTTGGATTCTTCTCCATGTAATTCCACCACAGTTTTATTTGTACCACCTCAAAATGTGATAGCTAGTTCCAGGAGGGAAACCCTTAGAGTTGAGCATTACAAGAAGCACAAAACTAAAATTGTCAGTTCCTTTTATAGGGTAATTATGGAACTCACATAGAGTCGCTTCTAATGTATCATATTAGTGATACAACCAGATGATCAGTCTGAATTCAAGGAAATGGAAAATAAACCAAATCACTGGCCAAGATTAAAATCACAGGCTCACCTTCTTCAATGCCAGCACACGCTTGGATTCCTTGTTAATCATTTGGGTCCTCAGTTTTGTACTCCTAACCTACTTTCTAAATATTATCACACATCATTTTGCTGCAGTTTTTGGTTTCTCACTAACTGTTATCTTTTAATCAATAATACAAGTTACTCTTTGTCCTCTTATGCCTTGTCTGTGCAGTTTGCCTTGCTCAGTCAGCTCTTTGAAAACTTTGTCACTGTGCTAATACTTTCATTACCTCTGGTTTTGCTTAGTTTTCTGCTGCTCTAAGTTTTAAGTGAAGAAGTTTCCATAAACTTGCTGATGACCAAACTAACACCTCCAATTTCTCTTTATAATAACATTTTGCTAAAGGTAACAACAATCATGACATTTAACATCAATTAAAAACTATAAGTAAAAAATTGTGTTGTTAATGTCATTTGGATTACATTCTTTACCTTTTAGTGCACATATTTAAGACATGTAATGTGTCTTTGTACAAATACGAATAGAGAAGTGCTTACTCTAGTTGTTATAACTTGTTTCTAGATGTTCGGACAAAATCCCATGTGCTCATATGCGGGGTTCACTGGAGGTGGCTGGATTTAAGATGTATGAATATACGCTAAGGGTGTGTGATAACTACACTGGTTTAGCATAGTTCTGGGTGTGGATAATGGAAGCCCCACCCTGAGTGTTGGTGGCTCCAATCAATAGGCCTGTAATCTGGAGGGAATAAAAAGGGAAGTGAAGAAGAAAGGCTCGCTTCTTTTTCTTTGGAGGAGAGCCAGTCTTCAGGTTCACGATGTACATCCCTCCTGGCTTCCATTGCAGACTTTTCAACTTCCTGATATGGACTTGCCTGGAACACTACAGTGAGCTCCAGGCCTTAAAACTTTGACTGGATCCTCTGGACATCCAGTGGGAGGACAGCCCTTTTGCGCTCTTCCACACCTGACTAACAGGTGGATATCATAAACCTACCTTACAAATCCTTATGTAGTTATATATCTTATATTAAAATTGAGTCTCAAGTGAGCACGGACTGACACACTAGATAAGCAAAATTATATGTCTATCATTTCACATAGTTATCTTTTGGTGTGTATGGTAAGTACAGGCAAACTGCACCCTTCTAGCCAATTTTCTGTGTACAACACAGTATTATTAACTATGATCATCACACTGTCCATTAGACCTTTGGAATTATTCCTTCTGCATGGCTGAAAATTTGTGCACTCTTTACCTACATGTCTGATCCCATCATCCTATAGTTGAGAGCCACTTTTCTACCTTCTGTGTCTACGTATTCTCCTTCTAGATTCCACATATAAATATCGGAAGATTCTTTTTTTCTGTTCCTGGCTTAGTTCCTTTGGCCAGGTGTCTTGCAGTTTCATCCACATAATTCCAAAATGGAGGCTATCCTTTTTAAAGTAACTAATGTTCATCTGTATATCTATATCATCTACAGGCTAGTATTTAATTTTTCATACATGCATCAAAATTACTTATGTTATTTACTTATTTGCACTATTGACAATACTTCAGTGAACATATAACTGCACAAATTCCTGCCAGGTAGTGATTTCACTATATTTGAACATATACACAGAAGAAGGATGGTTGGATTATAAATAGCTCTATTTTTAAATATTTGAGTAACATGCATACTGTCTACCATAAATAAATGCAATAATTTACTTTCTTTGGACATCTCTATATTCCAACCACTATTTTTCTCATTTTAAAAAGTAAACTAAAAAAAATAACAAAATAAAAAGTAAACTGAAACCTCAGTGAATCTAAATGATTTATTTAAAAACTCATAATGAATGTTTGAACTGTTTTACATATAGTCTTTTACTGTATTCTTGTAAATTGTTACATACTCACTGCTCTTACTTCCAAATTGGCCCATGTATTACTACTGTCAAGCTATTTTGGTTAAGGAGTGGAACTGTAGCTTTAATAATCTGTTTGCTGTTACATTTTGTAAAAATTTTATATGCATGTGTATATATGCATAGAAATATACTGTAAATGTATTAAATATTCTATACTCACATATGTAATACAACTTTTATCATGTGGCCTTTCAATATACTTAAATTGACTTTGATTAAACCATTTAAATGGCAATTGGAAATAAAAAAGATGATTTTTTGGTGTCTTTGTTACTTTTCTCTTGATGCTGAGACAAAATACCCAATGCCCAAAATGAAAGAAGAAAAGGTTTATTTAGCTTACAGTTTGTGGAGATTTCAGTCCATACTTGGTTGGCTCCAAGGCAGAGTGGCACATGGCAGAGGGCAAACGTTCATGGCTGTGGAAGACAGCAAAAGCAGCAAGAGCACAAGCAAGGAGGGGCAGAGAGAGCAAGCCTCTTTCCCTCCTTTACACTGTAAGCAGGCTACCCCCACCCAGAGGGCGTGTAGCACTCCCATAATCTCCATGCCCTCCTCTTGCACGATCTCAAGATGAATACAAAGTAAGCACCCTAGCTTCGTGCTGAACCACTTCCTTAATTTTCTAAACTTCTCAAGTGGACACAATGAACAGCATCCTAGAGTGATGAGGGCATGTCCTATTTAATCCAGGGTATAGAACTGCTGAGTTACTTGGTTATGCTTCTAGACTCCTCAAGTTGACACAATGTATCAACCATAACATTTGGAATGCTTTAAGCAACACACATACCAATCCAAATTTAAGAACCACATTAAACAAGCAAGTCTCACAGAGGGGCAGAAGGTCTGCTTCTCCTTCTTCCCTTCTTTCATCTGGTCTTGTCTGCCTTCCAAGACTAACTTTGCACACCATGCATTTCCACAGTCAATTTATAATTAATCTATAAATTAGTTATAGGCAAGGAAATCTCCTGAGATTTTACTGGGATTATAATGATTCTATAGATCAATTAGAGACATAGTTTTATGTATCTTTACAATAATTTGTCTTAAAATTGATGAATACGGTATTGCTTAACCCTTTAGAGTTTTTTTCTCAACAATAATTTATAGCTTTTAGGGTAAAATTTTACATTTTCATCATAGTCATTTTTAAATAGTGAATGCTTTCATTGCTATTATATTATTATATTAAATTTAGTTCTCTAATGATTTCTTATTGATATAAAAATTTACTTCATCTGTATTTTTCTTTGAATGGCATATTACATAGATTTCTTTTAATATAGTAGATGTATACTAAATGATGCTGAAAATTACTTGATTTGGCCCATAATAATGCTTTTAATGTTTCATTTTTCTAATTTTTCCTTTTAAAATTTGTCTCTCCTTACAGCACTATGTAGGACTTTAAGGAGCACATTAAATAAAAATACTGATTAAAAACATCCTTGTCTACAGCCTAATTTCCCTGAAAATTATTTAATATTTCAACATTAAATATCAGAGATGTTGATGTTTTGTTTTAGGTATTACAGTGTTTTATGAGCTCAATTTAAATTTACTACTTATTTGCTAAATATTTTAATGAAAAATAGGGGACGAATTTTATCAGGTATTTTTCTTGAATTTTGGGGGATGATAATATTTTTTCCTTATTTAGTGTGGTAGATCACACTTCTTGATTTTTAAAGGATTTGCTGCCTTTTAAGCCATCTATTTCATCCTTTTTATATATTACTGCATTTTATTTATTATTTTTTCTGCAGTATTTTATATCCATACAATGAAGAGGATTAATCTGCAATGCTATTCTCAGTGTTACTATCCAGGGCCTATTACTATAATAAAATAAGTGTACTTATTTTAAAAGAAGCTCTATTTTATACATTACAATAATTTATGTTAAAGGTATGCTCTTCTTTGCATATTTATGAACTAAACCACATCATATGCTTCATATGTCATATGATTTTTTCTTCATAATGAGGAGATTCCTTTCTAAAAAAATGTTGAATTATAGATTAAAAGTTTAGTAAGTATATTATTACTAAAATATTTTCTACTCCTACAAAATTTTAGTAAACTATTTTGTGGGAATGTGTCCACTTAAAGAAAATTGTCAGGTATAATTACAAAAAATTGTTGTGGTTTTTAGTATAATAGAATCCATAATGATTATATTTTATTTGTTTTGTTGTTATTTTGTGCTTACCACATTTCATTTTTAATGTACTAACTGCTTATCAATTTTATTGATGTTTCCATACAGTCACATTTGGCTGTATTGATTTTGTACATATGGCAGCACTAATTTCTATTCTGATTATATTATGATGATGTTTTGTGATTTTTTATTGTTTAACATTTTTGAGATAAGTTCTTGGCTGATTTTCAATCACTCTTGAACATATATATTTAGAAATAATAATCTCTCAAGATTTTCATATAATTATAATTTTACTGTTATATAATTTTCATTTCTTCTTTAGTTTATGGCTTAACAGTATAATGCTTCACTTATAAACATTTTACAATTTATGTTTTTATTGAAAATTTTGATTTTGCTTGCATCCACTGTGAATAAAAAAAAATTCCTTGAGTATATCTAAATTCAAATATTGTGAGAATTCATGGTTCTTTGAATTGACAATTATCGTATATATGTTATATTCTGTCAGGTTTAGGTGCAATCTTTGTTTGTATCCATTAGGTTATTGTTTTTTTTTGTTGTTGTTGTTGTTGTTGGTTTTTTTTTTTGTTTTTTTTTTACGGTACCAGGAATGGAACTCACAACCTTGCGCTTGCCAGGCAGGTGCTGTACTGCTGAGATAAATCCCAAGCCCCCTAGGTTACTGTTTTTGACAATCCTTTTTTTTTTTTTTTTTTTTTTTTTGGTTTTTCTCCAGTACCGGGAACCAAACTCATGACCTTGCGCTTGCCAGGCAGGTGCTTTGCCCCTGAGCTAAATCCCCAGCCCCTAGGTTACTGTTTTTAATTGTGTTTTAACCCTGTGTAGTTTGATTAATATGATACATTTTCAATTGCTCTTTCTTAGTTGTATCATTTTTGCTTTCTATATTTTCTGTTTGTTATGTCATACATACAAACTTACATATCACTCAGAAGGTGTAAACACTTTATTCTCTCAGTATACTATACACCCTGAATGACTATTTCTTACCTTGTAGTTTACCTCATACAGTACTGCTATGGCTGCATTATTTTCTTTTCATAATTGCCTGGAACATACATAAAGTGCTCATTGCTTCTTTGGCAATAGGAGCATCCTGAAATTTTCTTGCTTTAAAATATAGGCTTAACTATCTTCCCACTGTAGTGACAGCTGGGCTGACTTTCACAGAAGACCAAAGAATTTAATTCAGAGTTAACGGAGTTTATTGAAATTAGGCCGACCACCACACACCTCCGTACTAACAGGTCAGAAAATGTTGGCCCATCCTTATCTTTGTTTCAACTTAAATACCTTTTTGGTTTCTATGGTAACAGAATGGAATGTCACAGCAGGTGGCCACACATTGTTTGTGTGGCTAGGTCAGCCCCTGGTCATGAGCCCAATCACAATTACATTAACATACTTCCCCTACTCTGTACTCCTTCTGTTTCTTCCCCTGTTTACCACCATATATTTTCTTTTAGGGTTACAATGTTTAACTAGGGTCAGAGAAGAATGAAACAACTCAGGATATGTCATAGATGGTTACCTAGGCCTGGGGGTTTCTTTGTGTTTAAAGAAATATTTCAGGGTAAAGTTACTCTTTGTAACCCCTTCAGGATGCTTCTCAAGACACATTTGAGGCTTGTCCTAAGACTACTCTAATTAGGAATGATATACTAAGAGTCGCCATCCCCTACACTACAACCTATTTTGTTTTAGAAGACAAAAGAGATTCTCTGGGATACTTCAAAATGCAAATATGAACATTTTTCTTTTTTCAATTATTTTTATTCTAAAGAGAAAAAATAAAAAAGTTTAAAAACATGATAATAAGAGGGTAACAATGGTTAATATATTGCATATTATTATCTTTAAATTAGTTACTCAATTTACAAGATATAGACATTTATAGACATTTAATTATCCAAACAATAATAGCACAAAACTTTCTTTTCCATGAACCAAGAGAAATTAATAGTATAACTATTTTAACTAATAAATAAATAAATATACATATATATATTCCCTTCCTTCTTTTATCCTTTCCCCACCTCAATTTCTCTTTCCTTTTGAACAATTTCTTCCCATTTTATAATATCTATTGTACATTTTGGATGTTATTTACTCTTTCAGCATTTTACACTAGGGAGACAATATAATATTTGCATGTGTGTATCTGGTTTATTTCACTTTTGAGGCTGGTCTCGAGTTACATTAATTTACCTATTAATATCGCCAGTTTACATATGAAAGTCTCCAGTTTATCCTTCTTAATGGCTGAGTAGTACTCCATTGTATAAAACAACACATCTTTTTTATCCACATTTTAAATTGACAGACATTTGGGTTGTTTATAAGATTGAGCTATTACTAATTGTGTTGCTATAAACATGCATGCATGCATATTTCTGTGGCACAATGTTTTTAATTCTTCTGGAAATATACCTAGCAGGGTAAAGGAATACCTATGTAGGAATAGCTGGGTCAGAGGAAACCTCCAATCCAAGCTTTGTGAGAAATTCCCATACTGATCTCCATAGTGGTTGCATGAGTCTTCACTCCACCAACAGTGGAGCAGGGTTCCTTTCTTTCTCACAACCATTCCAGCATTTGTTGTTGGTTGATATCTTGACAGCAGCCATCTTTCTAGGGTGAAATGGAATTTCAGTGTTGTTTTAATTTGCATCTCTTGAATGACCACTGATGTCTTTAAGAGTTTTACCTGTTCTATCTTGCAGCAGACTTAACCGTTCTGATTTAATATGTAGATCTTTGATTAATTTTGAATTTACTTTAATGTATGGTGAAAGATATAGGTCTAATTTTCATCTTCAGCATGTGCGGAGCCAGTTTTTCTAGCATCATTTATTAAAGAGGTTATCTTTCTTCCAGTGAATGTGTTTTTGTCAAAGATAAGGTGGCTGAGTATGTCTGGAGTTGTTTTGCATTTTCTAATCAGTTCCATTAATTTGTTGGTCTGTTTTTTTGCAAGTATCCTGCCATTTTTATCACAATAGCTTTATAGTATAGTTTCAAGTAGGGGAGTGTGTTGCTCCCTGCTCCTGGCCTTTGTTGCCCAGAATTGCCTGTGCTATTCTAGATCTCTTCTGGTTCCCAATGAAATTTATGATTGTTTTCTCTCATTCTGTGGGATATGCTGTTGGAATTTCAATCAGAATTGCATTAAATCTGTATGATAATTTTGGAAGTACGGTCATTTTTACTGTGTTGGTTCTTCCTATCCATGAGCAAGGGTTATCTTTCCATTTTCTGATATTCTCTCCAATCTCCTTTTTCAGAGTACTTCAGTTTTCAATGTGGCAGTCTTTTACACCCTTCTTTAGAATGATTCCTAGGTATTTCACTTTATGGATGCTATTGTGAAAGGTGTTGTTTCCCTAATTTCTCTGAGTGAGTTTGTTATTCATGTACAGGAAAGCTATTGATTTTTGAATATTGACTTTGCATCCATCTATGCTACAGTATGTATTTGCTTAATAAATGTAGTAATCTTTTTAGTGGAGTTTTTGGGGTACTTTATGTATACTATCATGTCTTATGCAAATAAGGATAATTTAACTTCTTCCTTTCGTATAATTATTCCCTGTATTTCCTTTCCTTATATAGTTGCTCTGTTTAAAGATTCCAGGACTATGTCCTGGAATAAGAGTAGATCTAGTGCATATCCTTTTTTTCTTCTTCATTTTCGAGTAAAAGCTTTCAGTTTTTGTCCATTTAGTATCATTTTGCTGTTGGTTTGTGATAGATGGCTTTTATAAGATTGAGATGAAGACCATTAGTTCCAATTTTCTGTAGGGTTTTTATTATGAATGAGTGCTGGACTTTGTCAAGAGCTTTTTCTTCATTTATTGAGATGATCATATGATTTTTGTCCTTGACTATGTTAATATTGTGTACTGATTTACATATGTTGAAATATTTCTGCATCCCTGGGATAAATCCCACTTAGTCATAGTGTATTACCTTCTAGATGATTTGCTGCATTCTTTTTGCCAGTACCTTATTGAGGATTTTTTCATCAATAGGGAGATTGGCTTGTAGTTATCTTCCTTCCCCGCACCATTCTCTGGTTTGTATATCACATTAATGCTTGCTTTTAGGAACGAATTTGAAATTCCCTTTCAATTTCACCAAAAAGTTTGAGAAGTCGTTGTGTTCGTTCCTCTCTACATTTTTTGTGGAATTCAGCATTGTATTTTTCAGTGCCTGGGCTTTTCTTTGTTGGTATATTTTTAATTACACCTTCAATTTGATTGAAGGATATTGGTTTATTTAGAATTTTTATATCTTCTGAATTTAGCTTTGGTAATTTCTATGTATCTAGGAATCTGTACATTTTTTTCTGCATTTTCACCTTATTAGAACACAAGTTTTCAAAGTAGGTACAATGATCATCTATATTTCTGCAACATCCATTTTGATTTCACTCTTTTCATTCCTAATTGCTTGGATTTGAGTTGTTGCTTTCCTTTTATTGATAAGGTTAGATAAGGGTTTGTCAATTTCATTTACTCTTTTAGAGAACTAACTATTCCTTTTTTTAAAATTTTTGGTACTAGGAATTTAACTTTCAGCCTTGTTCCTGGTGGGCAGGTGCTGTGCCACTGTGCTGTATCCCCAAACCCAGAACCAAATCTTCAATCTTTGTATTGTTTTCTTTGACTACAAAGAGTTAATTTCTGCTTGGATCTTTATAATTTTCTCCCTCATATGAGCTTTTGGCTTAGCCTGCCCTTCCTTTTCTAGGAGTTTGAGGCTTCCCATTAAGTTATTTGTGCTTGCTTTGTTTTCCTCATATGGGTAATCATTGCTATAATTTCTCTCTTAGGACTGCTTTCATTGTGCCCCATAAGTTCTAGAATGTTGTATTGTCATTATCAGTTAATTGTAGAAACTGTTTAATTTCTTCTCTGATTTCATCTGTGACTCACTGATTGTTCTGGAGGGTGATATTGAATTTCCATGTGTTTATGAATTTCATGTGGTTTCTTTTACCATTGATTTCCAATTTCACTGCAATATGGTCTGATAGTATGCATGGAATAATATGCATTTCAATCCGTTTACATTTATTTAACCATGTTCTGTGAGCTAGTATGTAGTCTATTTTGGAGAATGTCACATGTGCAGCTGAGAAGAATGTGAATTCTGATGTTGTGGGGTGGAATACTCTGCAGATATCTAGTAAATCCATTTGTTCAAAAGGTGCTTCAGTTTTCGAACATAGTTTTGTAGGGCACATCAATCATGGTTGAAAGGGTTTTTTTTTTTGTTTTTTTTTTTTGTTTTTTCTTTAGAACTTGAAATACTTCATTCCCAGCCCTCCTTGACTTGAGAGTTTGTGGTGAGAAGTCAGCTGTGATTCTAATGGGCTTTCCTTTATAGGTGACTTTTCTTCCTAACAGCACTTAAGATTCTATTCTAGTTTTGATTTTCTGGAATCTTGATTATGATATGCCTGGCTACAGATTTCTTTGATCATGGCTAATTGGAGCTTTATATGCCTCACTTAGTGTACGTCAAATTCTTATTCCCTACCAGGGAAGTTTTCTGCCATGACATCTGTGAACAGTTTATTTTAATCACATGTAATATCTCCTGCTTTCTCATTGATTGCAATTAATCTTAATTTATTCTTTTTTGCCTCATATAGCAGCTGATAGATTAATTTTTCATGGTCCCTTGCTTTTTTAAGATTTTTTTTTCATGATATCTAAACTATCTTGGAGAGGGACTGGCTGATTTAAGCAGATATCCTTTTCTCATTCCCTCCAGTCTTATGCACTAATTTTCCAGAGTTAGTGTGATCCCCCTTTATCCTCCAGTCTTACATCTAATCTCTTCCCTTCTATTTTTCCCTAAGTCTTTTTAAATTTTAACACCGAGGGTAGAATTGGTATATTAAGGACTTATATACTGTATCTAATTTTCTGTTCCATTTTAGATTTTGTTATATAACTAAAAATCTAGTTCATATGGTTGAAGGTGGCAAATTCATGGTTACTTGAGTTTATAAATTTCTAGGATGTGACTGTTATAGCCAGAAGTGACAATTTTTCTGCTCACTTCGAGGTTTGTCTCTGCTGTCACTGGTAGACAATGTGTGGAGACAGAGTCCTGACCCATGCTGATCTGTACCAGCAAGCCAGAAGTAGCTTCGTGGTGGGGTAGTGGATAACCTCAGAAAGCCTGCACCTTCTGGCTGAGTTATTTGGCATGCAATCATCAGCACTCCCTCCGTGGGCCTCAGTCCAGCTGGGAGCTGCTAGATGGAGCCAGCAGCCACTGTGAGCTCTGAGCTCAGCCAGTCCCTCTCCAAGATGGCTTCTAGCCAACCTCTTTCTTGCTTGTGATGACTGAGCTTTCAGCACTCACCATCAGTTCAATCCTTCTCATCCACTGCTCTGCTCCACTGCTGTGTCTCTCCATGGGGGCCTCTTGGGTCACCAGCAGTCACCATGAGTCCAAAGGTTTGAATGGCTCCTCTCACACAGTGAACCCCATGTCAGCCACCAGCCGCCTCCTTCCTCTTTGTTGAATTTTCTCCTCTCACTTTCTTTTTGGGCTTCAATTTACACCTCAGAGCCTCCCTGGGTCCAGTGGACCCACTCCCACTTGTCTTCCTTACATTGTTATATTCCAGGGTTTGGATGGCAACACTCAGACAGTCTCTTTCTCTGCTGCTTACCACTTCACCATCTTGGTCAATCATCTGCTTTTCTTATTTACTTTTTCCATTATTTCCTAATAATATGAGATTTTGCTCTTTTTGAGTCTTAAAAATATGAATATCACCAACTTCTAGTTCTTTGCCTTTTTGTTTCTTTGTTTTTGAGGGGGGATCTCACTCATTTGCCCAGGCTAGCCTCAAATTTCTGAGCTGGGATCCACTATTTCAGCCTTCTCAACAGCTGGGATTATGGGCCAATTCACCAATATGAGTTTGTTTAACAAAAATCATGAATTAATGTAAAATGATAGTGTTACTTAAAATGTTTACTTTCTTTAATATACATGTTTCACAGGACACTGTTTATGAATAATACAAAAATGTAGCATCTCTGCTTCAATTATATTACAATATGTTGATTTTTCTAATATCTTCATATCTTGTCTTTCAAGTATGAATCACTTATGCTGGTTTGTATATGATTTGATCTTATTTCTGCTCTTCTTTTAATTCTATACATTTTCTATTCCAGTTAATTTTTGTAACTAGAATTCTCTTCTTTGTATAAGCAATTCCAAACTCCTGGATCCTTTGTCTTGACCTCTCCTATGTAACATCCATGCATTTTATAAGGATGCAAATTCTGGGGCCCTTAAGCCAGTTTCCCCTTTATAGAAGTAAAGACTGTTGATACTTATTTTTTTCTCGAAGTTAAAATGCATATGAATTACTACTTATTGCTTCTATATAATATCCTTGAAGAGAAGAATTGCGTGTACCTTTTGTAAAAGTGTAAATCCATATTATTGTAATATATGGAAGATGTAAGCTTTTAGAGAAAGATTTCCCAGTAAAAATGTACTTTAAAGAAGCATTTCACCATGCTTGTTAACGCTACCACTTAACAGAGAAGTTCCACTAACAGCTTCCTTAAATGAGGTCATTGGGTTACCATTTGATGTTCTCACAGTCAATTATGCTTGCATCGAGAGAGTGAATAAAAATTCTTGAACTCTTCCTTTGATGCACATCAGTATTTTCAGACAGAAATATTTTTATTCACTTAGAAATACATATCAAGTCTCCAGTTACTTATATGAAAGCAACAACATGAGTATAGGAGCAGTGACAAAAGTTCTTCATATAGCAGAATTGCGAAGGATTTACTTGTCTTCCAAGGTCTAAAATTAGAGATAATTCTAGAGGAAATTCATTTCTCTAATTTTAGAGAAATGAATAACTTATGCTTCAGATGTTATTAAGATTGACAAAATCTTAGTGTATTGACAAAATTGACAAAAATCTGAACTTAGTATATTCAACATTTATGAAAAGAGTATTCAAATTCTTCCTCTTCTTTTTTACCTTATTACTGTCCATGGTCTTTCAGTTATTACTCTTGAGAGAGGCACTCAAGCACAACCTTCAGCCTCTTCCCTCACAGAGCCTTTGCAGCCTGTGTTGGGTTTATATCCTTATAAGGAAGTATGTTTCCCTTCTTTTGACTGATAAACACTTCTCAGTTAGGATAGACACCTCCACCAGTGTGGCTCAGGCAGGTTCCCAGTTTTCTGTACTTCAGACCCACAAGGGAAGAAATACAGTCCTTGCCATACGGGTCATAGAGTGAGGTTAGCAATCACTGGGCCTGTCATGGATATGGAGTGAGTCTGCTGGCTACAGGGACCAACATATTGTTCGGGCTACATCTGATATACTCTCCTTTCCTTTCTTTCTGTTCTCAAATGTTGTATCGCTGGAGCCTAGTATGTGTTGATATTCTCAGTTCCTCCAATCAGGAACTGGTGTTTTCATTGAGAAGCACTTTGTCTTTTAGCAATTTGCCACAATCCAGTGATTAGTAAAAGAATTGCAAAGCCACAGATTGAAAACCCTTCTCATGTACTGTAAAATTAAACTAAATATAGCTTAATGCTCTCTGCTGACTTTGAGGTCTTCCATTATAAACTATAGCTACTTAGTATTTAGATAACTTAAAACGTAAGTTAGGAACAAGGAATGTAATCATTATGTACTGCAAATGTGCTAATAGAAATAAAAACTGAAAAACAATATATTGTACAATATATACTGTTTCCAACAGAGCTTCTGCCAGTCACTGGTTGCCAAATGATGAGCCCATGTCCAAATAAGGCAGCCATGTCCAAATTACACAAATAAATAATTATGACCCATTAAGCAAGGTCTACACTCCTCCCCTTTTTCTGTCTGTATATATTGCCATCCCACAGTATTTCATAGGGCTTTCTAAATCTTTCAACATTTGGAGTGGTGTCAAGCTCATAAATCATTTTTTTCTCAAATAAACTTAATTAAATTTAATTTATCTAACATTTTCTTTTATAGTATAGGTTAACATATCAGTATTTCCTGTTTGCTATCTCTTATGTTTTACTTTTTTCAGTCTTAGCCATAATTTCCCTTAGGGAAATGTAATAAATTCTCCATGGACATTACAAGGTCTAGATTCTGGAATAGTTCTCATTTCAATATATACTGTTTTCCAGTTAAATCACTCTTCCAAAATCAGATCTTTAATAATTTTGTTCTTTAAAAACCTTCACTATACTCTTGGTCTATCTTTCTTTAATGAGAGAAATAGAAAAATAAATCTACTTCAGATTATATATATATGTGTGTGTGTGTGATTCCTTATATATTTATTATATTCAAACCATATCCAACATTATGTATATGTGTATATGTACATATGTATTTTGTTCATCTGTACTGTATCTAGGCAATGTCCATTTGGGACCACAATTTCTTTTGCACCTTTATTTGTACATTAAATTCAGTAGATATCAGATGATATCCCAGGCTGGTAGATGACATCACAGTCTGTTCAACAGAATTGTGGAGGCAACAGTTACAATTTACCAGTCCCTGGGGCTGGGGATTTAGCTCAGCGGCAAAAGCGCCTGCCTGGCAAGCGCAAGGTCGTGAGTTCGGTTCCCGGTACCAGAGAAAAACAAACAAACAAAAAAAAAAACAATTTACCAGTCCCTGAGTGTAATTGTATAGGTTTCACTAAAATTGAACCAGAGTATATACTGATCTATAAGATTCTCAAAACTTTCTCTTTCCAATGAGGAAACAGGTTTAAAACTTGTTTTCATATCAAGGGAGATGTTGAAGATTTACATCATTATGATGACTGATTTTGAAAATGCCAACATGAAAAAGTGAATCTATTGAAGATGTCACTGTCATTTTTGGTGAGTCATTATTTCTCAGCATTAAATAAAGACCAATTTAGATTTGATCTCTGGCTTCATCATTCATTCTAACTCCTTGGCACATTGCTTAATGTTTACTAAGATTTAAGTTCTACTTTTTATAATAGAGAAAATAGTATTTGCCTGATTAAATAAGTCCATTCATAAAGGCCATTTAGCAGATTTGTTAGATCTTATTAAATATTAATATTGCATGTAATATTATTATTACTGAGATAGTAGAAAATCACAGATATAGATGCTACACACAGTAGCATGACATAGGTGGTATAAAAATGATAAAAATGTAGTGTAATATTTTTAAAAGGTGCGTTTGTTTTTTTACATAAAGAAATTCAGACAAGTATCATGCAAAGGAGGCTGACAGAAAGGAAAAATGGTCCCATGTGAACAGAGAATAAATTAAATATTTCCTTTGGAAAGGACAACAAGGCAAAGGCATTAGATTAGAGAGCACAATGTTTGCTTGATGATTTTCAAATAAATCAATTAAAACATTATATGATGTTTCTCAGTAGATTTAGTAGTGAATTCAAATCTTAAGAAAAACTGTTATAGATTTTAATAGACTTATCACCCACAGCCAAGTAATACAATGATTTTTCATAGTGATGCTGCACTTTGGAGTATGAGGTGACATCACAAAAGTAAAGTCAGGGAAGGTTTTGATTTTGATTGCAGCATGAGAAGATTGAGTAGAAAATATAAAGAACAGCAATATAAAGTCCAGCGTATGTCAGTGGGATAGAGTATACACATTTTAACTCACATATCTTTATTTTAAACAATTATGAAAGATAATTTATTACACACTAGATAGCTTACAGCTCCTTACATCTCAATAAGTAATAAAATTATTGCATATGTAGCTTTCTTGCTGTGAAAACATACACACTCCTCTATTAATGTGACTGCCACACCTTTTTTGAACAGATAGAGGAACATGGCTCATTCCATAGTCTATAATTACTGACATGTTATTTGTGTGTGAGCCAGCTCTGTGGTGGGAAGACATTTAGCTGCTCCCTACTATTTTTTAATTTCCTTTTTCTTTGATTAGGCTATCCTTCCTTATAAAATAAAATGAGAACCTGTTTCTATGTGATGATGACTATGAGATGTTACTTCTTTTGTAACTTTTCTTCCATGTTTCCACAGGAAGGAATCACTTGTTTTCACCCTCTGTGTGAGAACTTTCCCCTTGCTTATCATCAGCATTATACAGCAAGAGCACCAGAACAGTGGTATTTATCGTAGTCTGTTTGGACTGTTATAGCTAAGTACTACCTACTATGTGGCTTATAAAAACCCACAACTTTATTTCTCACAGTTTGAATGCTCAGAAGTCCAATATCAAGACAGATTTGGTATCTGATGAGGACTCACTTTCTGGTGTATTAATAGTACCATTTGCTGTGTCTCTCTGTCATTCTGGGGTTCTACAGAGAATTAACTACATCTATCGGGAATTTTTAGCACCCAATCACCTCCCAAGTATATCCTCTCAATATCATTATCTGAAGAGTTAGGATTTCAATAGGTGAACTGGAGCAGAGCACAGATATTCATAGCTTAATAGTACTTCAGGATGTTTTTATGACCTATCACTCTTTAGTACCATACTGCACTAATCAACACACATCTAATGATGGGAGGAATTTCAGATTATGACTCAGCCTTTGGGTGTTGTGTTCAAAGGTTTATATTCAAATATCAAAAGCCCCAACTTACAGAAGTTTTAGAGATCTGAAACACAGGTTTTAAATCACCTGGTTTACCAAATATTGCTTTAGGCGGTGGAAATAATCAGTCTTCAATTTAATCGACTGTTCAAAGATTTGGGTAAATGAATGCATGGTTTTGAAAAGGTTATAACAGAGTACCTTTTCTGTAGCCTGTTTCTATCCAAAGTTTATATTTTTTGTCTAGGTAGAGAATTACAATCAGTGCATTCCTTCATCTAAAAGGGAATGGAGTAGAAATGAACTAGTATTGTTAAAAGGTAAATTAAGATTGCTTGATAGAACAGAGAAATTCAATACATGCATACATATGACAGAAATAGATTTAAACCTAAGTTCTTAATTAAGAAATGTGATAATCAAATACAGCTCTAAAGAAATGTTTGCATGGCTTGTAATCACATAGAGAGTATACTTTAAACAAAGGCTGCCCAGTCACCATATGAAGCCTGAAAACTGTTTTTCTTTCATTATACTTGATAGAATATTTTTTATTCTCCAAAAGTTGTCTTGTCACTTACTCAAAGAATAATGATACATAGAAAAGACAACCTATATTATCATGTCTTCAGCCTTGCTGGGATCATTTTCCTCTTTCACAAGTACAGAACCTTAACTTTGGTGGCACAGCCTAAATTCCTTCTCAATATGCCTCAACTAGATTTAGAATAAAATACAAAAATAGTATATTAAAACATATAATTCAGTTCAAAGATAGTTTTCATTACAGCATCATTACTTACGTTCTTTCTTGCCATACTCAGAATTTTTCTAACTAGTATTTTATTGGGATTATTGTCAATGTTTAGGTTGTCACATATTTTATCCTGACATATAAACACCTTGTCTTCAAATTTTAGTATTTCTTTTTTAACGAAACAATCTATTGATCTTTTGAAAAGAGACTAATAGAGTGACTTTTTATTTTTTTATTTTTTTTTCCAGTACCAGGGATCGAACTCACGACCTTGCACTTGCCAGGCAGTCGCTGTGCCGCTGAGCTAAATCCCCAGCCCCTCGAGTGACTTTTTAAAAGAAACAAATTTCAGAGTAATTGATGACCTACATTGTATGGTCTAATACCCCAGTATATCACCTGCTAACAGAAATTATCCCTAAAATAGGAGATCGTTGTATAATTAAAACACGAAGAAAATAGTTACAGTAGAAATCAATATCTTTACTTTTTGTTAAAATTTTCAGAATATTATTTTTATATGTAATGTTCAAATGAAACTAATATAGCAAACCAGAAATCATTCAAAATAAAGACAATTGAGTAGCATGAAAATATGACCAATTTTTGTACTTGGTAGAAAAGGAAAAGAAGGGCCAGATTTTAATGAGAAAGTACAGAAGGTCTTTCAGGTGAAGATGTGAACTAAATGATAATCTAGCAAACTCATCAGAGACAAAATATTCAAGTCATACAATATTAACTGTTTCTCTGAATACTTACTGAAAAATCATGGCACTCTGTTACAATGTACAAAGTACAGATATACAATTTATTAAAAACATTGAAGTCAAAATAAAATATTATAGTAAATAATTTAAAAGCTACTTACAACTAAAACAAACTTTATCACTTCAAAACTTGTCCATAATTTTAACATGGTAGTACATTTAATTTTGTCTCACCACTTTTATTTAACTTATCTTTCATTGCCTGGATAAATGTGTTAAAAATTTGTACATAGGGGTCTGGGGATTTAGCTCAGTGGCCCAGGGCTTGCCTGGCAAGCACAAGGTTGTGAGTTCAATTCCCGGTACCAGAGAAAAACCAAAAAAAAAAAAAAAATTTGTATATATGACAAGGGATATAGCTCAGTGGCACAGCACCTTTTTGGTAAACATGAGGTCATTAGTTGATTCCTGGTACCCCCAAAAAAACACCTGTATATAAATTATTAAAAAACAATATTAATAGCATGATAAGGATAGTGGTATAAGGATTTAGTAAAGTTCTTTTCAAAGACGATGAGATTTTGTTTTGAAACAGTGAAATGGTGTTTTCAGAAAAGGAAAGAGATATATTTAGGGCTCATAATACACAGAATAGTGAAAGGATGTCACTATTATAGATTTTCTATCTGAAAAGGAAGATTTACAGATGTTTTAATGCCTCTTATATGACTATTAAAAAAACTATTCTCTATTCTATTTCCATTTTAAATACTTATCCTTAAATATAGTGATACAATATTCAAAACTCGGGGGAAAACTTTCAGCCATGAGAGTAATGAAAGCATTTAAGGATCTTTTCTTCTAAAAAATGTACCTGAATTTAGATATGCTGATGCACCGTTTCTACCTTCCTTAGATTTACTGTGAAGCCATTGCGCTTCAGGTTGGTCATAGATGCTTAACATCAGTTGCATGCTCTCCTGCATCCTTGCTGCAGAATATAAACAGACTGTTCCCCACATATGATGGTTGGATTTAGGATCCTTCAACTTTACAATGATGCAAAACTAGTGTTTTATAGAACTTGTAGTTGCAACTTTAAATCTTGTCTAATCTTAGGCAATGCACCCCCATGATTCTGGGCAGCAGGAATTAGTTGCAGTTCTTGAGTCATGTACATAATCGTGGAGAAAAAAAGGATTTCTAGACCCTATACTGTGTTCATAGGTTATGATATTTAGTAGGTTAGGTGCCTTAAACATATCTTTAACTTGTAATTTTTTTTCTCTTACACTGGAGATATGAGGTGT
Source organism: Chinchilla lanigera (assembly GCF_000276665.1). Taxonomy (NCBI): domain Eukaryota; kingdom Metazoa; phylum Chordata; class Mammalia; order Rodentia; family Chinchillidae; genus Chinchilla; species Chinchilla lanigera. The sequence goes on along the minus strand of NW_004955443.1, from coordinate 15,751,158 downwards.
TTCTAAGCCAAGGAGCACCTGTATTTCCATGAGTCTTGTCCTTTTAAAATTTTATTCAATTTTCTTTATATTTGATCTTTAATGTAAGTTTGGACTGCACTCAAGAAAAAAAAAGAAAAACTGACTGTGTAGAAGAGTTCATGTTCTTTCTTCTGAAATCATTAATCACAGTGAAGGAGAACAGGTATGAACACTTATCTTAAGGCTTGAGAGCACAAGAATGATGTAAGTCTAGTACATCCATAACAGGCTGTGAGAACAATTCTGCTGACAGAAAATGTAGATTATATATATTGCTAATGAATACTGGAGAAAATATGAATATGTCATTACTTAGTCTTTGGCTTGCATGTAAAGAAAGGGACATAATACAAAAGAGATTTTCATCACTGTGTCTCCCCAAATCATTATTTCATTGAGTCAAATCAAAGCTATATCAAGTCCTACAACATTAGTCTTAATTAGACCACACATACACACATAATCTATCACGTGTTTGTCTTTCATTTATGTTTAATGTTTACCTGGCAAATTAAGTAAAAATTTTTTACAAAGGAAAAGACAGAGCAATGAGGAAATAGGGTACATTTGTGATATGAGTTTAACTGAACTTTAAACAGCCATTTTGCAATTATCCATCTATCTACCTATCTATCTATCTATCATCTCTCTATTTATCTATCATCTATCTATCTATCTATATTTCACAGATATCATGGGCTTTAATACTGGGCTAATGGTGGAACAATTTTTAACTTTTTAATATGAACTCATGGACTTATAAGGATGATCTAGAATGAAAAGGAGTCTCTAATGGATTACTTTCTTCAGTTCTTTTAAGGATTTCAGCAACCTGCTGAGATGAAAGGTTTCTAAGATGATTTAGAGAATTCTCTGATAGAAACTTCTAAACTCTTTATAATAACTTCAAACTGAAAATCCACTTAAAGAATTTTAAAATTCAATGTTATGCTCAATCCATTACAGGAAACCTGGTGAACAAATGGGTAATAAAACTAGAACTGCATTACATTCCCTAGTTTCCTTGATATCCCAAACTCTTAATATCTACACCAACTAATTATTGAGTAAACATTGCTAATTAAAAATATATACATTTCCCCTGTGTTTACTTGTCAATGACCTAGTTAAGGAACTCCTCTGTTTATGAAAATTGAAATAGTCTGCTTTCAGACTGTCTTACTTTCTGTTTTATCTCTTTCCAATTTATCAATCACATGCCCCCAAAAATGATCCTTCTAATTTGCAAGTCTGATGATCAGAACATTGCTTGTAGGTCTCAAACTTTGTGTGAAAAGAAACACTTGGGAACCTTATTAAAATTAAAGAGTCGAAGCATCCCCTTCAAAGGCTTCTTAAGTATTTAAATTAAATCTGTGGTTATTAAATATTTCATTTAAATAAAATAACAAATGCAATGTAAAATTATAAATATAAGAAGCATTTTATGTATGGTATGTATTGTTCTAAATATATACATGTTAACTAGGATGTAGGCTGCATATGTTGTGTAATGACGACCCTTGACTTAACCCAATAAACTCATTGAAAATATAAATCAAAAAAATATTTAAAATGCTGGATGTAATTGCATGGTTGAGCATTTACCTAGCATATATAAGCCCGTGGGTTGGAGCTCTAGGATTGAAAAATTATATTTAATACAAGTACTGAATATGGTAGTTGAGCAACACAGTACATTATAGATTTTCAGTTGTTTACTCTAAGCTTTGTGTGTAGTTGATAGGGACTTGTGACGAGCTCTACTGTCCAATATTTCCACTGAGTATTGTACCACATATCACAAATTTAGGATAAGATTGAAAGTCAAAATGTGATGGCAGAAATTGGGCTGTATTCCATAAGAGGCCAAAGGACTCTATTTAGAACCAACAGAATTTATTAGTTTAGACCCGTTACCTCTCATCCCAGACTTGCAAGTCAGGAACGTGGGAGTGGACCTACCTTTGTTCCCACCTTATATGCATTTTTGGTTTCCATGGTAACAGATTGGAATGATGTAGCCCTGGCCACACGTTTTTTTCCTTGTGCCACGAATGTGGGTTAGGCTCCGTTCATGAGTCCAGCCACAATGATTTATGCTTTCTGTACTCTGTTTGATATGTCCCCCTTTAGATAACCATACATCTCCTTTATGGTTACAGTGCTTATCCAGGGCCAGCAAAGGGATGATACAACACAGGCAGGGTCATAGGTGGCTATCTGGGCCCGGGTATTCTTTGTGTTTGGAGAAGCATTCTTCAGGACTGTAAAATTAACCTTTTTTATAACCCCTCCGGGATGTTTCTCAAGACACATTTTGAGGCTTGCACTAAGACTAGAATTATTTTCTCTTAAAATGATATCCTACCAGAGTCGCCATCCCCTACAAAAATACAAAGTGTTGCTGGGTGTGGTGATGCATGCCTGTAATCCCGGCACTTAGGAGGCTGAGGCAGGAGGATTTCTGAAAGTTTAAGGCCAGCCTGGGCTACAAAGTGAGTTCAAGACCAGCTGCAACCGCATAGTGAAACCCTGTCTCAAAATAAGCAAACAAACAAAATACAAACTATGGTCTCTCCTGCATATGTGATATACCATTATTTAATCAAAAAAATCATCAAGGATTATCTGTAGATTGTATGTGTTGTAAGTATATTTAAAAAGAAAACCTCTTATATGTTTTCTTTCTTTTTTTTTTTTTTTTTTTTTTTCGAGTATCAGGAATCGAACTCACGACCTTGCACTTGCCAGGCAGGCGCTGTGCCACTGAGCTAAATCCCCATTCCCAACCTCTTACATAAGTGACCATAACAAACAACTTATATTTTGGAAACTTCTCGATTTTTATTGGACACTATTATTACTCCTAAACATTCTTATCTATTTTCCTTTATTCACTTTTAATATTTTTGCATAATTTGACTTACACTATATTTTTCTGAATTGCTTTCACAATCAGTTATGTTTAAAGTTCAATCACATTGCTGTATATTATAATTATACATTTTCTCATTAGATAACATTTTTGTGCTACTAAATTACAACATTTTTGCTTCTCTTTTGAAAGAATAACGGTGTTGCATCTATTTATCTGTTTTAAAATTGTTGTAAATATTTATTGTCAGCTGTTTGTTGATGTTCATATAAACAGTTCATCTAACGGTACATTTCTGCAGGTGTAGTTATTGTATATAGTGTACAGTTTTCAGCTTTATGGCTTAACAGCTATGTTTCATCGCGCTTTGCTAAAGCACTTTGCTAAAGAGTTGTGACAGAAGCAAGCTACTATTTACAATTTTTGTTAAGATTTAATTCCTTTCTCTCTCTCCCCAAAAGAGATGTATTCCACTAGCATATATAACAGAATGGTAATGAAGAAAGATGTGTAGCTGTATCTAAGATATTTGAAATATAAAATTAGTTTCTATTTTATAGTCTTCTTGCTTTTCACACTATCAATTATATGAATACTATAAATACACTTCAAATGTCATTTCTAAGATAACAAATGAGCAAATCATTGTTAATAATATTATTGCTATTTCCGATATTATTAACATATTAGCTTTTGTCACAACAGAATGAATATTTTTCAATTTAGGTGGATTTTATCTTATTCTAATGTAAAATTTTGGTCTAAGGTACACGCCACTAAAGCGTATAAATGTGTTTTAAAATCATAAATGACCAGCAGGTAATAATTTAAAGCAACAGAAATTAGTAATGTAGTTGTACGGATAAAAAAATTACAATGCTGACCTACCAAACTCAAAGATCCACTGAAGTGTAAAAATCTTTTGCTCAATACATTTAAATTTGCTGATAGATCTACATAGTTTAAATGATTTTTTTTTTTATATTTTGAATTTCCTTTGAGTAAAATGTAAACTACTCGGGAATAAGTCTTCTTTGGTTAGTTGATTTTCTTTGATTTTTTTCCCCTTTCTTTCTTATATCATAGCAGTGTTTGGCCTATAGCAGAAAATTAATAAATATTTTGTGAATAAATGAATCATCCACTAAATATCTCTTTCTCTTTAATATTATTTTGCTAGCCATTTGTGATGGCACACGCCTGTAATCCTAGCACTCAGGAGGCTGAGGCAGGAGGATCTTTGCTAGTTCGAGACCAGCCTAGGCTACAATGTGAGCTCAAGGCCAGCCTGAACTGCATGGCGAGACCCTGTCTCAAAAAGGCCAAAAAAAAAAAAAAAAAAATACTGTAGTTTTGCTCTTTAAAGAAACACAGATTTAAAAAAAAAAAAAAGAAAAAAGAAACACAGATTTCTGGTTTGTCTTTTAATTTAGTTTTTGTGCATTTGAAATTAGCCAAGATGTAGTCTTCTGAATATTTTCTGTGCATATTTGTGTTTCTTCCTAGTACAAATGAAAATATTCAAACTCTTCTCAAGATTTTTAAATGGCAAGTTTTTAAATACTCTCACCAATGTGAGTGTATTTTTTTGTACTGCCTGTTTTCCTATGTGTTTCAATGCATGAAGAGCTTAATTGTTAGACATTTGGCAAGTACCACATAGGAAGATTTTCCCACACTTTTCACTCATGTCTATAGATAGACGCTCTGATAGTGCATGTTTATAGCTACTTAGAAAACTTTGACATTGGTATTAATGAAAACTATGAAGCTGATTCACATGGGTAGAGTCTACATATATAGTAAGACATTGCATTATAAATATGAAAATATCTGAGATGGAAATCCTGAAGAACAATTTACACATTTCCTTAAAGGCACAGAAACCATTCAATAGGTTAAAACGGGAAGATTTTGTCAAAGACATTCAAATTGAACATTTTTCTCAGTGATGTATAAACAAATAACAAAATATAGAAATGACCTTTACATTCAATCTTATTTTATTAAACTCTTTAAAGCAGATAATTCTAAACTTCATGCCTACTGTGCAGTGTACTTTTGTTTCAAAACTATATGTGAAGCATTTTCTTGCATTCTCAATGGCAAATTACTAGGACACTTCCGATAGTGCACCAAATTTAGTCCCATTCAGGAACTTGCAATTCCAAGCACCACTGCATCTCCTTCACAGGTTCACCTTGCAAAGTACATGCCTCTGTTTTCATTCCCTGTCTTCATAACAAACAAGCATAATGAATCCATCTATTTTCTTTAGCTTCAATAAGTTGTTTCCCTCTTCTCTTGAAACTTCATCTTCCTCTACTCACTTTTAAAGTTTTCCTATCAAACTGAATTACTATGTCACATTTTACAACATAAGTTGTTATCTTTAGCCAGATTAGAAGGCATTTATGTATTTTTTAAGTTGATGCGTTAAGGAGACTGATAGGGTAGATGTGAACATTGCATTTACTTAGATAACACATAATTGTGTTTCATAATTATCAATAGAAGTATTTCAATGGTGAAGATTTTCTACTCCCTGAAAGGTTGTCTGTCTGTTAATGTATTTCCTCCTTTTATTTTTAAAATTAAAAAAAAGAAATTATCTCACTGATTATTTTAAAGGTTCCTTACTCCAGAGCAAGATATTTGACAGAGAAAGAACATCTTAGATGTTGCAATAACACTGCAACAAATATTAGATAATATTGCAACAAATATGAGTTGCAATAACATAATAACAAATATTAAATGTATATAACACTATTATTTAGAAATTTGTATATAATTTTTGTTTTTGAGATTATAAGAATAACAAAAGACATAATTCTAGCAAAATTATTGTATAAACTGAAATGCATATTCACTGTTTTGAGGATGAATATTTTAAGCAAATAAATTATCTTGCAAATCCTGCTGATATTAATTATAAAATGAAACAGCATTTCTCAATAATCCACATGATAACATTCCTGATACAAGAGCATATGCTCTGTCTCATTTAATCTTCTGAAAAATCCTCAAAATCCATTATTATGTATATGTTTAAGGTGAAAACACTGAAGCCTGAAAAAGTTTAAGCAAAAGCAAGTCCCATGACATATAATGTGAATTTGTAATTAAAATAAAATTCTTAACCATAGCAATCCCAGAAAACAAATAGTACTGATCAAAACATTGATTTATGCATATAAGACATGTTTTTGTGCTAGGGCAGGCTAATTAAATATAATATTTTCTCCAGTTAATTCATGTTATATCTTTTCTCTGTGAGAATGCATAGTAGAACTGAAGCTAATTATTTGTGTGCAAGTAATTTATTAATGGAAGAATTGTTGCCCATTAATTGATAAGAAGTGTGATATGTGGATAGTGACTGAAAAGATGAAGATTCCAATAAATATTCAATTTAAAGCAGTGTCCTACATTCAGTCTGAACTGTAGGGAGACCTAAATCACATAAAATGACAGAGAATTCCAGTTTTCAACACAGGTGGACCCAGTAGCATTAGTCCTTGGGCAAGTGTCACAGCTGACATTTTATTGTACTACCAGGTGAATGAAGGGAGAAGCTCAGTTGGTTTTTGATGGGCCCGTGGTAATGGTAAGAGAATGTGAGGGGGCTTAAGCAAGGGCAGCAATGTCTGTGTTATGGTCCTTGTTGTCCCTCCAACAAGCAGATTCAAACACGGACATCTAAACCCCCAAGGTGAATGCTATTGGAGATAACTTTATCTTGAAGGAGCTAAATAAAGTTAAATGAGGCCATAATAGTGGACCCTCATCCAATGAGACTCGAGTCTTTATAGAAGGAAGAGATGTTGGGAGCGCACGGAAGTTCCAAGTCAGGATCTGGGGGACAGGAGCCAACAGGAAGCCACAGAGAGGGGCTTCAGGGTAAACTGAGATTGTCAGCACTGTAATCGAAACTTTGCATCCCCTGAATCATGAGACAGTAAGTTTCTGTTGTTTGGAATGCCCAGTCTGGGATACGAGCTCAGACAGCCTTGGTACACCAATAGAGTTTGTTACCATGCCCTAGAGATAGACATTATTATTAATTCTGCTGATTCGCAGAGTTTATTCAACAAGGCCATTTGATCAAGACACTACGACTAAGAGAACATAAAGCCAGTATTACTCGTCATATTGTGTCCTGAAAATTTTGATCTATTCATAGTTATTTGTAAACATGTTACTCCTATTTTAACTTCTAGTATTTATAAATATTCTTTTTAAAGTTTTGCTTAATATGTTGAACAACATCCTCGGTGATTGATTTTTTTCACAAAGCATCAAGATGTGTAACTGAAAATCTGGAAAGAGTATTTAGAAATGACTGTTATCTAAAAATGATTACAATCTTATTGTAAAAGATGACAGCATCCCAAGAGGATATTGATTGCGTTAAGAAAGATGGCTCTGTTTCTCCGTTGCCATGTACCCCAACTACAGGGTCTTGAGATGTAGCGAGCTATATCCTTAGAATTTTGCTTTAAGACACAATGCATAGTATGATGAATTCATCACCCCCCAAAAAAATTTTGACATAATCGATTCCTATCACGGATGAAATTGAAAAAAATAGCTTTAAGAGAGATACCTTCATTAGAGACTTTACAGGACATCTAGGGAAAAGAAAAGGAGAAATGAAGCTAAAAGAGAGGAATAAAGGGAAGGTTGGTGCTATTATCAACTGGAGAATTATTTATGCCCAGATCTTGTACTCTGATTCATTACATTAAAGAGAATAATATGCAATGTATTAACAATTGTTATTCTCCTATCATCTTGTTATGAAATTGTGTTTTACCTTTTCTCCACAAAATAAAAAAGGAGGGGGAGAAAAGAAAGGCATGCAAACTGAATATGAGGGAAGGGGAGAAGGGAGGAAGGGAGGGGAAGGGCAAGGGTGGGAAGGAAGAGGGGAGCAGGGGTAGAGGAAAAAAGGACAGAAAGAAAGGTAGGATGAAAGGAAGGAAATAATGTATTTGTGTAATTTTCATCATGTTAACATCACACAGATACCAGTCCAAATATAATTATTTATTGTTACCTTGTCCCTCTTATTCAAAGTAGAGCTTTTTATTTAAATTAAGAAATTTTCATTACCAATTCTTCCCTTTCCATCCACTCCAGTTGCATAAATATTTTCCTATATAGTTTGTTTTTCTTCTGTATTTTCTCAGCTTATTCCTTAGATCTTTTAAAATTGCCTTTTCTGTTTATGTTTTAAAAATATTACTGTGTTAAAAACATTAAGTTGAAAATATGGAGGCAGATTTTGTGTCCATTACCTATATCTCTATTTTCAATCTGTGCCAGTATTAGCACAATACTTGATTGTATGTTATACAATTGTGTGTATTTTATATTAAGCCTTTAAAGATATGGAATTATTGTCACTTGAATAGAAAATACACAAAAGGTTATGTAACATTAATGTAGTGTTTGTTCACACTGGTGCAGAATCAAGATGACTCAGAAAAATTCTAAAATACCAAAGTTCACTTTTTATTCCTGACCAGTTAAGTGAACTTACCCAAGAACTTGTTTTTAGAATGTTATTGCAATTTCCATGTATAACAAATAAAGGCACCAAGTTGTTAAAACTAGTACTTATTGGGGAACGGTTTGAATTTCTCAACCTAACTGGTTGAATAGGTAGCCAGAATCTGTTGTGTATTATTTATTTCACTTTGGGAAAATAATTTGACTTCCTCAAGACTAATTTTTTTTCAAAATTGGTGAGCAGTACCAGTCATGGAATGATTTGAAAAACAATACCTAGTTTTAACACAGGGTGATATAATAAATTTAACCTTGTGGCTGATAGAAGGTGAAGTTTCCAATGACTTTTAAAATTAAAAGAGTCTAATAATAATGGTGAAGGACTACATGTTTTCACTTGAAGATCAGGAGCAGGGCAAGAATATATATACTCTTGCCACTTTCATTCGTTACAGATATTTTAAATACTGAAATAATGGAGGTTGGGTAAGAACAAAGACAAGCACATGGAGAAGAAAGAAACGCAAGTGTTTTTACCTGTAAATGACATGACTATATAAATATGAAATCCCAAATCAATTAAACAAGCAAAATGCATCATTCCAACTAATATATAAAATCAAGGTTGTAAGATACACGACAGACACAATAATCAACTGCCTTTTGTATACTAGAAACAAAAAAGAGACAGTAAGATTTAGAACACAATGTCATCAAAAATCGTCTTAAAGAAAACTGATATTTGTGCAAAAATGTAATAAAATAGGCATGCTAAAAATTATAAAATGCTAATAAAAGGCTTTCTAAATAAATGAGTACAGATACAGTTCACATAGACTAAGCAATTAAACCTTATTAATGTTGTATACATTTCTTTATTAGTTTAATGTAATTTCTGTTAAAATGCAACAAGGTGTCTTTTCTTTCTTTATCTTAAAATTTATGTAACAATTCACAGGACCTAAAATAGCAGAAATAAACTTTATAAAGAAGAATAAATTGGAGTGAATCCCTTTACTTGATATTCATTTCCTACATAACTATAATTATTATAATGCGACATTGTTGAAATATAGACACAGAGAATATAATAGAGTAGCAAAATGTCAGAAACATACATAAACAAGTACATGTCACTAATTCTTGACAAAAATATAAACATAGAAAATCAGTTCAATGGAAAATAGGTTTTTCAGTAAATGTAACCGAATCAATTGGCATTGTTACACAATAAAAATGAACCTAAAACTTGTCCTCAAACTACATACCGTTCAGAATTCGTCACAAAATCAAATATAAAATGCAAAACGAAAACCTTGAAGAGAATCAAACTCTGCGTGATCTCATACTATAGGAATTTGTAAACAGGAAGCAAGAACATAATCTATAAATGGAAAAAGTTGACCAAGTTTATTTTATGAAAATTAAAAACTAAACCTGTGCCTTGTAAAAGTCAGTGTTAGGAAGATGAGGAAACTCATATGTGTAGACCTGTGTGTGTGTGTGTGTGTGTGTGTGTGTGTGTGTGTGTGTCTGTACATGCCCACATAAGTTTCTAGTAATTATTATTTTGGTAATTTCTTTTGCAAGGGTCAACTTTTTAAATTCATGTACTACTCAATGATCTTTTGATTGTCTGTATTATCGAAAACATAATTCTAATTGAAAGCGCAATAAGTGAAAGAAAATACATTTCATCCAAACCCAATATAGCCAACTCATTTTACAAATAGAAAAAAATATATACAATGAAAACACAGTTTGATTCATAATATATTTACTTGCAAATGATTTGAAAGTAAATAAAAAAACTGTACTCTCCTGCAGTGTGATGTAAATTGTTTTTACTAATGAAGGTGGGCAGACTAAGAAATTTTTTTAAGTATAATTTTGCTTCTGTTTCATTTCCTTAAACATTTTGAGGACCTGGGTTATTTTGGTTTTCAGTTCTAAGTAAGGTAATGTTACAGCACAGAAAATTTCTTTCCAACACAGTTTAAGCTGAATACAACAAAATTTTAAGTCCCACGGAATTAATAATCAAATAAAACAGATTAAAGGGCCCCAGAACATCAGACTATTTCTGTGCTCCTTCTTGATATGCATAGTAAAAACCAAATTTTAATTTTAACATGACACATATTTCAAACATTTTGTGTAATAATTTCTGAATACAAACCTGTTTTCGTGTGCATTTTTGCTCAAAATTGTGATATCAAAATTCCACTTGCCAGAGTGAGTTTATTTAGTATTTTGGGAAGTAAAAACCTCATTTTTAAATAAACAAGAATCATTATAAATAGATGGACATTTTGAAGTGCTCTTCTGGGCCAAAGTCATCAAATGAATGATCATTATGTGAAGTAAACCTGTAATTAAAATTCAATTTATTTCATTTATTCCAGTTACATGCCATCTGTGAAAATGCCACTTAAACAGTTTTAGGCATTTTATATCATCTATTGAGCACAATATTCTTTCCTTCTTTCCTTGTACCAATTCTTAAGTTTTATTACTTTCCCTGTTTTCTTACATCATGAAGGAATTTTACATTTACATACTCTTACATGAAATAAATGTTCAGAGCTTAATAACTTTAAAACCAAATGCTTTGCTTGCTTAATATGTGGTATTCTCTTGGGGAAAAGTGATATTTGCCCCTGTGTAGAATCAGATCTTCCTATTATTTGTTAGGAAGCTTAGTTTGAATTTATTCACATTACTCTTTCCTTGTCAATTGTGAGTCTATTAAATGTTCTTTGACTGTAATATTTTGTCTGTTATTTTGTCACTTTCATTTTTGGGATCCATTTTATTTGTTAAAATTTTCTATCTTGTTTCTCATAAAAGTTAAATATTTTATACTATTTTGCTTATTTCTTTTAAGTCTGAGTTCAATTTTCATGTTAATTTTATCTTCTTTATTAATTTTCCCTGAACTATGACAATATCAAACATATGTGCTCTCCTCTGTCATGTATTTGTGCTTATTTAGTTGCCTTTTTAATTACTCATAAAAATATAATTTTAAATATTTATGGACAGGTACTATGAATTTGCAAAATTTTATTTTTTATCCTGGAATTATTATTTTCAATGCAGTTTGTTTACTCTTCTTATTGATCGCATATATGCTAGGAGTCCTTTCTTCTATTTTTAGTGTATATATGTTTGAATTCTACGTACAATGATATATGGGGGCTGTTCATCTTTAGGTGAGATGGTTTGTGTTGGTTCCTTAACAAAGAAGAATGTGCATAAGTGTTGCAGACAGCTGAGTTGGATACAAATATTGTAGGCAATCAGACAGTGCTGGACCCTCAAAGGAGCCAGTGTGAAGATGAGACACCTTGCCACTGTGAGAGAGACAGACACTTCCAGCTGTGGGCCAGACCTCAAGGCAAAAAATAAAACAAATGTAAGAACATACTTCCCTAAGGATAAACATCAGGGATTGATATTCTAAATAGATCTCTATCACCTTGAAAAAGCCAGGAAGAATCAACTAACTCAAGCTCCTACAGAAAAAGCCCCTGCTCTGTATTCATGTCTGCTTGCTATGTGACTTGCTCTCTCATTTGATCCTGATTTAATCAACTTTACCTGAGTAATTAAACTTTTAATCTTATTGGTTGACCTTAGTTTTGTCCCACCTTATGCCCACTTTGTGATTTCCCATGTTTCCCACCTTGGACTCAGCTCACATCATGGATGTACTCTATAAAAGTCCCTAGAAAATGTAGGTTCCTTGGCAACCCACACGGGTCCCCTTCTGTTTCTCTCAGACAGAGGCTTTCTATCTTCCAATAAATACATTCTTCTCTTAACCTCTGTCGTTCCTAAAATTCATTCTTCAGTTTTAGAAAACACAAATTCCTCCCAGATATATAGCAGTTTGGGAGTTTCTTTCCCCTATATCATAGGAAAGATGAAGGCACACAGATTCATTCCAAATGGTCTATAATTGCAATTAATACACACATTCTAGGAATAACACCATCTCTGTATGTATTTCATTGTCTTGAGGCCAAGCTCTGGTCAACTGTGTGTTTGAACTTTGGGATGGGGAGGAGATCTTACGTAGAAAACAGATCTGTGTAGCCTTCATTGAAGTTTCTATATCTAAAGATACAACATGCATAACAAGGAAGAGTTTCTCATTAGAAATACCTAACCTTATATGACAGTAGAGAGTTTCCAAAGTCTTCTATTAACTCTCCTTTGAAAGACCACACATTTGAAGTTAGAATGGTCATGTGAACTATTTTGCCTGAATGAATAACTTCCCTAATCATCCCTGCTATGATGAGAGGTGTCTTGTATCCTTACTCAGCAAGGACAAAGAGAGGTGCCATGACTTGTTATGTACTTCCTCAATTACAGAAAGAACCCATTAATATATCTATACTTCTTATTCTAAAACAAACATTCATCTATTCTTTTAGATAAATGTTAAATGTTTTAAATATTAAGTTAAATTGTCATAAAAATATTGTACAAATGCATACAATAGTCAAATAATTTCCTCTGAGTGAAACAACTCAAAGACTTCAGGATTTGTTGTCATATAAGCTTTTACAAAAAGAAAAAGAAATACTTAAGAATGAGTACAGTCTTTATATATCCACTCTACCTGTTTGGAAGGGAATTTAGAAATTTGATATTATTAACAATTTTGAAATAACAATGAATAACAAATAGTTTATTTTAAATTATCTCCCAAGATTCTTTGACCTGAATCCTGGAATGGGCCTCTTTAATACTTCCTATCACAAATATTATGCCAAGTTTCAATGAATGCTTTCAATGTTTTTCTTTCCATATCTGCCCAAACTTGCTTCTTATCAGAGATAGTAATTTCTCCAGCATGCTATTCCTTTGTAGAAATGTAATCCAAAGTCTCAAACTCTAGCTTAATTCCAAATCTCTCATGAAATGTAACCCTAGCTAAAAAGTGATCTCTGCATTAGATGAACTCTCCTAGATCTTTATTTCCACACATAAAATGAAAAATGTCAAGTAATAATTCAAACTTTTGAAGCCATAATTATTTTAATTGCCATGTTATATTTCAAGCTCTTTAGTACTATATATTTCTTTACCATAGCACAGAAGGTTTTCTTGAACATTAAACATATATATATGTATATAAATATATATACATATACAAATATATATATTTGTGAAGTACAAAGATTACAAAGAGGAAAGAAAGAGTGCCAAGAAGGATTGAACAAAACAGAAAAGGAACAGGGAGAAGAGACAGAAACCCAGAGGAAGGAAATGAAAGTGAGAGGAGAGAGGAAATGAAGAGCAAAGTCACATTCAGGAAAGTTGAGAGAAGAGAAGGGAAGGGAAGGGAAAGGAAGGGAAGGAAAGGGGAGGGGAAAGGAAAGAAAGAGGAGAAGGGAAGGGAAGGGAAGGGAAGGGAAGGGAAGGGAAGGGAAGTGATAAGAGAAGGGAAGCGATAAGGGAAGGGGAAGGGAAGGGAAGGGAACAAATGGAAGGGAAGGGAAGGGAAGAAGGCACTTATGAACATCATTACATTTTAATTAAGAGTACAATCAAATGAATTTACTTATGATAAATCTTTCTACTATATCTGATGTACTTGAAGGACCACAATAACTAGCTATTATTCTCACATGTCAAGGGGTTATTAAGAAAATATTCATCCTTTTATATTCTTCTTTTTTCTCTAATATTATAATCACTTTTCAAAAGAAAATGGTAGTAATTTTGACACCACATCATTAAATTATCATTCCAGCAATTTATCCCATTTATAATATTATATTATGATGACAGCCTTGGTAGTCAGCTATTTATATGAATTGCACTCACTTCTTTAGGCAGGGAAAAATAAAAGGCTGGTAGAATCAATTTAAATCAACTGATTTTCCTGCTTCTTATTTTATAAATATTTTCTTTAAACAAATTTATTTTTTACCCAGCATAAAACATAAAATTATACATATTCATATATCCATGCATTATATTGAGGTATATATATATATAAATAGCTAAAGATACAGATACAGATATATACGTACCTCACAATCTTCTCTATGACAAGAAAACAATATTATCATAAAAAAAAAAAAAAAAAACATCGAGGGGGCTGGGGATTTAGCTCAGCGGCAAAAGCGCCTGCCTGGCAAGCGCAAGGTCGTGAGTTCGGTTCCCGGTACCGGAGAAAAACCAAAAAAAAAAAAAAAAACCATCCAAGGTGTAGTCCCATTTCTCACTTTAAGGCAGTCTAACATGCACTTAAATGTTTCTCAAATTTTAGTAATTTACATACTACATTGATAATTTTTTCCTCACATTTATGACAACTTTTGCTCTTGACTAACTCATCTTTGGCACTTAAATTCAATCAGTATCAAAAAATTTGAAATTAAAAATTTGTGTCAGTGTCGTAGATCACTGATGATAGTTTATAAAACTAGAGATCTTAAAGCTATGCTTAACAATCTTCTAGGGCTTAGATAAAAAATTTTGTCCAATACCATTATCTAGTAACACAAATCAGAGTTATTTAATTTGGTATGTGTGATTAATAATACTATGGAAACATTGCTTGAAATAATTTTATAAACAAGCATCTTCTGAAATTGCACCTTCTGAATTAGCACCTTCTGAAATTGCATGTAATATATCAATGCTTTCTATATTTTTTCATATGCTCTAAAATATATCTCAACAAATGGTAAGAACTGTTTTACATAAATATTCTAACGTAAAAGCATAGTGTTCCTATGTTATTTTTATTTTATCAGTTAGAAAGGGACCTCTAGCAATACTTTCATGAGAAAATATTTCAACAATCAGTTTTCTAATGAACTGAAAAGTGAGAATTGTATAATGGAAAGAAGCCCATCTAAAATTCTATTGCTATCGGTTATCCAATTTTATAGCAGATAATTAAGAATTATAGTGCATCAGTGAGTACCCAGAATTATGGCATAGGCTAGGACTAGTTTGCATTGGTTAAGTCAAGCAAACTTCTGTCACTGTTGCCATGGCACTTAAAGTCTTTTAGTTCTAGATTTTAATATACATTTGTCAGTAATAAATAAAATAAAAACTATATGAGATTTGGAGCATACCAAAGAGTGTCTGGAGTATACTAAGATGTCTTTAAATATAGTAATAATTTGTATTAAGAATTACTAGCTTGCCTTTCAGTTTGAAAGTCTACACTATATTTCTTATGTGCACTAATGACTCTAAAAAGACACTAAATCACAAGGTAAAATGGAGTATGTACGGAAAATGCAAAAAGAAAAAAAAGACGTTTGAAAATTAAAGGAGGTCTTTGGAAATGGTAGGTAAGAGCACTAGATTGTTACCATAAGTCAGCATGACCTAGCAAGGTGATCTACATAGGGGAACACACATTCCAGAAGAGCATGTTGACAGCCCCTGGTAGGCAGCATACAATGTTGTTTATCAAACTTCAGGGTTCTATTAAAATAGAGGTTTCCTGTTCCAGCTTTAGAAAATGACAGTTAAATTAGATTTTAAATAGATAAGGTTTTCATATTTGAGCTCAGTGCTGCTATGGGAAAATTATTTATCCAGTAATTATGTATGTACAGCGTATAATATATACTAAATATATAATAGAAAATATGTGCATATGTCTTTCCTACATGCAAATTGAGGAACAGAAAGTGGACTGATGGTTTATAAAGCTTAGCAGACATTGGTGAAAATATTGACACAGGCTCGGTGTTCAAATTTAATTTTAATTTTGTTGGCTTCATTTTATTTTATTTTAGTTTTGTGTGGGAAATGAAAAGGAAATGTGACACTTGGACTATACCGTGATTGTTCCATTGCAGATAAATACATAGAAGATTCTGGGGTGGGATATTCTCCTTCTTTCTGCTGGCTTTGTAGCTCTGCACATTATATTGATTCCTCATCCCCTTCCTGCGCACACACTCAATTGCAAACTCTATGAGAGCACAGAAAATGTGGCCTGTAAGAGACATCAAAATAAACAAACCCAACAATAATAACCATAAAATACATGAGGGCAACATATAGAAGCAGCAATTTAAATAAGCATATATATTTCCTTTAATGTTAATTAGGCAACTCAAAAAGTTATAAATCAGTATTGTTAATCTGAGTTCTACTTTCTCACTCTTACATTTGGGTTAAGCTCATATTAGTTTAAACCCAATTATTATAACAGGTATGATATTTCCCTGACAGGACTCTTTATGTCAAGTAATGTTGTGACTTGCCTGACTTATTTGATTGAAAAGTTGTATATTGGGATCACTTGGCAGTTAAAATTTTTAAAATTACAAAAATAATCTTTCTCATACCATAAAAAACCCTGTTCTTTACCATTAACCACACAGCCATCAAACAATAAGTTCATTTTTACTCTGCTTGTATTTAACATGGTTTTATAATTATTGTCATTGAAACAGAATACAATTGAAATACCACTGAGAGACTTCAAATTTCAGATAATAACTACCCTAGAAGCTTCTGTTTTGTGCAAATGAACCTGACTACACTGAGACGTCCACCCTAGGAAGACACAAAACTGGATCCACAGACAAGGCTGTGTAAAAGAGAGGCAAAGGCCTAAAGGCCCTAGGTGGTCTGTGAACATTAGGGAACGGCCACCTAGCTTATGTTTCAATCATAGCTTATGCCATTTGGATCCAAGACAATCTTCCACCATGCGCTGTGTCTCAGTAGGAGATTTATAAGCAAGTAAAAGTATTATTTCAGACCACTAAATACTGTATCATGCCTTTGAAGGTAGCTAAAGCAGCACAAACCCTCCACTCCCATTTTCAAAACTGTTTTCCCACAAAGTAAAAACATTCTGCTTTACTTTAAGTGTAATTCTGACTCTGATCGTGAGTGGTTAGAATGATCTGACCCAAACCTCTACTGCTTTAGAGGGCCTGTTATCATAATGAGTCCAAGATGCATATAGCTAGCTCATTTCTTTCCACTACATTCTTTGTTTAGTCATACAGGTGATATTATGACTGTAATATGCCATTTCTTTTTTACATGATATTTCTTCCAAAATTTTAATAAGGGATTAAAAGAATCGTGCTAATTATTGGCCTATATGAAATTCCCTGGTATGGGAGGCTTGCAGAAGTCCACTCTGCTTCTTTGATAGCTGATCTTTACCTGTAAAACAATGGGCCATCTCTCAACTTTCCAAATGCCATGAAATTTTAACCTTGAGTTAAAGTGGGGTTGATAATTCCTATTTTTTTCTGCAAACATATGTATTCCTGGGCGTGAGAATTCAAACTAAAACTGTTGATGCACATCTATTAGAACTAGTTTAACAAAAGAAGAGACTGGGATTTTTATGGTAGAAATTGGGATACTTGAAATCTAACACAAAATGTCACTAAGTTTGGCTTCTCTTGAACTCTGTCCTCTGAAATTCATAGATGCCCTTGTGCTTGGTTGACTTTACATGGGTTTTCCCTGTATGTACACAACTCTACTGCCTTGCTCTTCCCAGGAGGACCCCAGTCAGTTTGGATTAGGATTCAACCTTCAATTTTATTTTATTTATTTTTATTTTTTATATTAAAGAGAATATTTTTTAAAAGAACAATAATAAAATACCAACATCAACCTGGCATAGTGGCACACGCCTCTAATCCCAGCACTCGGGAGGCTGAGGCAGAAGGATCTTTGCGAGTTCGAGGCCAGCCTGGGCTACATAGTAACCTCAAGGCCAGCCTGAACTGCACAGTAAGACCCTGTCTCAAAAAGACAAAAACAAACAGTAAAAAAAAAATACCAACATCACATGCAAAAACAAAACAAAGCAAAAACATTAAAAATGATACAGGATTTCAAAACAAAATGATAGGAATTAACACCTACCTTCATTTTGATAACATCTTCAAATACCAATTGCTGTGTATGGTTACATTCTAACGTACTACAGGTTGGAATTACAACCTAAGAATTTGGGGGGAGTTCAATTCAGGCTACAACACAGTTTGATGAAGATTTCTTGTAGCACAGCTCCTGCAATAAGGCCTTCTCTGTATCTTACACGGAAAGCAAGGAATAGAATTGTCAAATCACATTTTCAGGAATTGCAGTTCCACTAATTTTACTGGTAATTCAAAGTTAAGGGCAGTCTTGCAACACAAGAAAAGAACAAAATCTGAAATGGTCAGTGCAATTCAGTGTGTCCTTTATTGCTGTATTGGGTTGCATTTCAGCTTAGTTTCAACATTTCTAAGATCCTTAGCAGCACAAAGAAAACCATTCTCTCCATAAAATGTTTGAGTTAAACCCCTGTAGTTCCATAGTGGGTAGGGTATTCTCCAAGTAAAAATAACCACATATATTCCAAAATTGGATACTGCATCTCACTGGTAAATGTACTATGTAGTCAGACCAGTAAATCCCTTTCAAGAAATTCCGTAGATAAGGAGTCCTACCAGGAAATGAATTTAATGTGTTTATCATGAGGTCTTGCTAAGATGCTCACAAAATGATTAAATGTTTAAATGAATAATTCTGTTTTTTTCTGTTTTTCTGGGCGTGAAGAAGAGAAAGTGGTTGTAGGACTTGGTGCAGAATCCTCTGAGTTATGATATACTTCATATGAACTGTGCTTCTATAAAATCTTTATGTAGTTACTGATCACTCTAGATTACACCATTAATTAACAATTCAAAATTAGATTGTACTTCTTCAATCTTTTTCCTGTGGTACTGGGGATTGTACCTAGGGCTTTCACAGTGAATTATATCCTCAAACTCTGTTTTTATGTTTTATTTTGAGATAGGATCCCACTAAGTAGCTAAATTGCACAGACTGGGCTTAAATTTAGGATCTTCCTGCTTCAACCTCTCTGGATGTTGGCATGTACCAAAATATCTAGCCTTACTGTTTTACAACTGTTTTGTTTTTTTTTGGTTTTTTTTTTTTTTTTTTTTGGTTTGGTTTTTCTCCGGTACCGGGAACCGAACTCACGACCTTGCGCTTGCCAGGCAGGCGCTTTGCCGCTGAGCTAAATCCCCAGCCCCTAGAACTGTTTTTTAAAAAAGGAAAATAAAGAACTCTGAACTTTGCACTTTAACTTTGAGCTCCACACTTAGCCTGCATTTCTTTGACACAAGTCTCAGCATCAGCCCAAATTTCAGGCCAAAAGAAGGAAAGTTCACCAGAGCAAGCAATGTGTTCCACAGAAAGAAGGAGCCACTCACTGGATCAGAAGATTGAATGTGTACTGTATTTCTCCACATGGTTTAAAAATGTCTTTTGCGCTTGATTCTTGGCCTCTATGGCTAAAAATGTTAGCTCTTGGATCATGGGAAAATACAGACTTGAATGCATGTCAGGTTTGGTGCGAATTTCAGAGACAACAGTATCATGAAAGCCAAGTTGGACAATCAGCAAGAATGCCTTGGGACAGCTACTTACTCTATACTCTCTAATGTGTCACCTGATAGGAGCTGCTCTTAGGCAAACTAATCAGTGACAAGAAGACTCTGAGCAAACAGTGACTTTTATCTTAAGACCTGAAGAGCAGAAAAGCACCTTCTGACTAGATGAGCATGGGTACCAATAATTTATCCAAAGTGAGATGTCCATCCATCTGTTAATGAGCAGGAACCAACTGTACAAACCACTCCTAAATCAGCTTCCCGGCAAAATAAACTATATACAAGCACCTTCCAACTCCTCCTCAAGGCTACCCTTCAAATAAATTAATCTTCCTTGGCTCAGCACTTTACCGCTAAATCTCACTGGCCTCTTGTGAGCAGTTGGACTTCAGTCTGGTAGCATTGTAAATTATCAACGCCGCCGGGCACTGAAAAGAAAATTGTAGAAAGGGGCAATTATGTGTACCTGTGCATATATAAAAAGATATTATTATGACATTTTAAACTTTTTCTAGCCTTTATAGAATCGATATGAATAATTATTCGTAGTGCAAAGTTGTTGCAAATTACAATTCCACAGTTGGGTTGCACTTTAGACACTATATTCAAACATATTTGAAAACCAACATTTTCTAAAAGAGCTAATGAGAACCATAAGTACATAAAGGCCAAACGACAAGTTTTAACTACTGAATAAAGTAATGGTCAGTTTGAAATGAAAGAAACATTTATAGGTTCATTCATGATTTATGTAGAAAAGACTGATGGAATGCACTCAAACGATTCAGAAGAAAAATATAGTTCATCAAATAAGCACAGCCACATGCCATGAACTAGAAATGTAAGAATAAACTGAATTATAATATAAAAGAGGGAATAGATTTCAAAAAATAATTATACACATATTAGTTTGTTATTGTTTCACTAGCAATGAAAGTGTAGAATTAAAACCTAGGGTAAGCAATCTATTGAATATGTGCTCTCAGACCTTAATTCTGTTGTAAAGTACTGAACATTCACTTGATCACATACAAAAAGCCTGGGAGAAAGGACTTTCAGGAAGTACAATTGTGAACATAAGACATGGACGCAGTATAGGATATGGAAGTTCTATTGTCTCTTAAGTTACCATGTAAATTCCACCATGCTCCTTGTAGCTTAAAAGTGGCTCCAGCATGAGTCTGCCTAGCCACAGTGAGCTGCGCAGGATTCAGGGTTCTCTGGGAAAGCTCTGCAAGACATAGAGGCATACGTAGCCTACAGAGTTTCATTTCCATGAGAAGCAGGTTGATAAGATAGTACTAAATTCCCCTGCCTGGCAAGCGCAAGGTCGTGAGTTCGGTTCCCGGTACCAGAGAAAAACCAAAAAAAAAAAAAAAAAAAAAGATAGTACTAAATTTACAAACGGAAATAAATAGTAATGGGAAAAATAAGGTTTTATTTGTTTGGGACACAGGCTGAATTTCTTCAGTAAAGAAACAGTAAGTTTAAGATTTTCTGAAATTATTGATAAATTGTCACAAAAATTATCCAAGCATCTACACTTTAGTTATTATAGTCTATGTGTGTCCCCATGTTTTATATATATATATATATATATATATATTTAAACTAAACCATTTAAGTGAGAATTATCTCAGTTTTACAGGTGTTAAATTGGGCTCCAAGGTTTTTCAACCTTGGTGGTGTAAGTTATCTGTAAAATTAAGCACTAGTATAAGGGAATCTTTCAACATCTGACAAGTTTCATTAGGCAAAAATTATACAGTAAAATGATAAGTATGAAAGTAATGCAATTAATTACTTTCAAATTGTGTATTAAAACCTATGAAACCAACAGTCAGGGAAACAGGCAATAAAACATACTTAGGGAAAGAATTTAATTTGGCGGTGACCACATAAGATACTCAATTGTCTTTTCTCCAGAAACTGAGTCTGAGTTGAAAATGTTCTGGCAACGCAGAAGATTCCTGAAATGCAACATGGTGTGTTAGAAGCAATAATAGAATTACAAATATTGTGCTGAAATGTCCCAGGAGAGGAGGGTTTTCTACTGTTTGAATGAAGAAAATAGCAAAGATGTCATTAAATGAGGAGTTCACACTTGATCTAGGCACTGAAGAGTGAATACAAAAAAGGAAATCAAAGATCAAAAGAATGTACATGACACTGATGTTTCCATTGGTCTCAACCTGAAGCCCTTTAAAATATGTAATAATCTATAGGAAAGGAAATTCAGAGAGTTAAGTACATACTAACAGGACTAGATTACTTGACTGAAGTTTTCTGAAAGCAGCAGGCCTGGTCATGACATTAATGGAGGGTGAAATGTTTCCTAAAGGGGATTGTGGGAGAGCTCACAAAAATGAATTTCATGCCATTAGGTTGCTGTACAGAAGACGGCAGAGTAAGATTGACGATCGGTGAATTAATGCAGTCGTTACTTTCATGCTTACTCCCTCTTTATTTGCATGCCGATATTTTCTGTACTAACTGATAATAAAACATTTTAGATTTTCTTATTTTTTGACAGTATCTAAACTCAGAGGGTCAAGTTGCAGAAATGTGATAGTTTGATAAGTCTCATGCTGGTAAAATTCCATTGGACAAGAAGATTTTGCTTACTTCATCATCTGTTAAAAAGTCATAGAGTAAAAACATTGTATCTGAAATAATTCTCTTTGGGTAAGCTCTTAATAGATCCTATTATGAAATAGTAGAGTCCACTGACTTACACTTCAGTATGTCCGTAGTTTACATTTCTCTTGACACCTATGAGCTCAGTATCAGTTCAGTTACATTAACTCTATGAACTGGAAATAACACTGACAAATTAAAATCTAAATTATGTGATAATTGGGCCCACAGAAAGAAAAATCTATGACTTTTGCAGCCCCAAGTGAATGTAACTCTGTTTGTTGTGTTTTTTTTTGTTTTTTTTTGTTTTTTTTTTTTTTGTTTTTTTTGTTTTTCTCAGGTACGGGAACCGAACTCCCAACTTTGCACTTGCCAGGCAGGCACTTTTGCCGCTGAGCTAAATCCCCAGGCCTGTAACTCTGTTTATTATCTTACATGGACTATCAGCAGCCGGTGATGTGGAACAGTTTAAATTACTGCTGACATTTGGAAAAATAAATGAATTTCAATGAACATGAACAAGTTAAGAAAACTGCCAATTTAAAATTGCTGTGCGGAAATTGTTTGTTGATAAATATTGTAAGTAGTATAGGAATGTCAGTTGTTTATTCTTAGGTTAGTTTGATCTCTGGAGAATTAGAAAAATTAGGATGGGTTTAACATAAAATTACTGAATATACTAGTGGTCTTAAAATACATTAAATAGAGGGAAAACCTCAGTTCCTGTGCATGAACTAGCCTACTGCATCAAGAAAACTTAAACTAGTATTTTTTATTGAGTCCCCTATGTTTTGTATCTGGCTTTCTTATTCTTAAAAATGAAAGTTTAACTTGCAGTAGGGAAAACATTAAGAAATTCTTTTGAGAGGGAAACTAGTTAAGGAAAAGAATACAATTATTTTTGTTACATTCTTTATTTAATATAACTGTTTTATATGTATATATATATATACATACATATATATGTATTTGGTACTTAAAAAGTACTTTTGAATTAGACATTTACATTTATAAGGTCCATGATGCTTTTAAAGGTATCAGGCATTCCAGGCATGGCATATATCTTAAATAAATTGATTCTTCATTTTAGATTCTTTGAGTCTTTATCTAAGAATATTCCAATGAATAATACATTTATAGCAGGAAATTGCCTAGATGAATAACAAAGGTCATTCAGAAGACTAAAAGGGTCAGCATTAGTGCAGCTGCAGTGAGCATGTCCAACAGGGGCACAGATCTGAGAGACAGGAAAGGAGACACCAGTAAAAATGCATCGCTGTCCTTGTCATCTAGAAGATATTTCACTATTTGTCTCTGTCATTTTTTATAATAAAATATCAACATATTGAGTCTTGATGTGTACACTTGCCATTATATTTTATTATTGTTACAATTTACTGAATATTTTACTACATAGACAATGCGAATAGAGAGAGAAGCCACATTTCATTTTAATGAAATTAACTTTTCTCTATGTCTTCATATACGTAGAATACTCACTGGTAGACTACAGACATTAAGTAAATAACATTATCCCTATACTAATGAAATGTATTTATGGTATTTAAATTTAACTGTATTCTGTAGAAAAATAAAAGCTTCATTTTTCTTGGCTAAAATCAGTCATTCTCGGTAGTATTAAAAGAGTCTGGAAAGATAGAAAGGAACTACATTTGATAAAACAATGACGTCTCAAATTGTATAAATGTTTGTGTTGTTGGATCATGCACTGGATCCTCTTGCATTCTGAGGAATATTAAGTTATGAATCTTTATGAGTTGATGAGATAAATACATAACAATTTTGACACATGTACTCTTTCTCAAAAGGCATGAACATGTCTTTAGATTTCATTATACCTTTAGCAATGGTCCAAGAACCTCAGCAGTGCTAAGCAGGCAGAGCTCTTCATCTCACTGGAGAAAATACAGTGATGTAGGCAAAAGAACTCTTCCAAGATCACAAACTGTATTTGTGATTTGAGTTCAGGCACCTGAGATAACATCCTGTGCTTTTTTTTTTTTTTTTT
>NW_004955443.1:15707050-15726484 GCF_000276665.1 Chinchilla lanigera | reverse complement strand
CCCTGTCCATTCTGTGCTTTTAAATAATGGTGTGTTTGTCTCTCATTTGTATAACTTCTCATGACATTATGCACAATATAAATAAAATAATTAATCATTCTCTTTTCTATCATTCATTTTACTGAGGTATAAATTTCATGAGGTTTCACAACACATTTTAAGATAAAGATCAATAAAATAAATGTTATTCATTTATATTCATGTAACTGCCATCAAGACAATTTGGTAGATTATTTGCCAAAATCTAGGATGTTAATTCGTGCCCTCTACTGTTCAATACACAGATAAAAGCATGACTATGCTGATTTTGATCACACATAAATTAATTTGCAAACTTTGACTTTAATATAAATGGAACTATATGGAATAATTTTTTTCTCTTTGACTAATCTGTTCAGCAATATGCTTTTAAAATTGTTCTATCTTATATATCAGTTCTCTTCTTTTGTAGAAAAAGTAGAACAAAATTTTATAGCAAAATAACAAGAAATTGTTAAATTAATATACTGTACATCATTACTCAAAATATATGACATAAACCAAAAAAAGATTATTTCTTACAAGAAAGAAACAAAAAGATAATAGAACTTTTTTTTCAATGAACTGAGAGAAACTAACATAAATGAAGGAATTTAGCATATACTGTACATTAACACATTTTTGAAGCAACGGAATAGATAACTAGGGGAATTATTTGAACATTTCCCTACTTTCTATTTGTCTATCTTCTGTGGCAACATAAACTAGTGCAAGTACTATGGAAATCACTTTGGAGATTCCTCAAAAACTAAAACTAAAAATTCTACTTGACCCATATATTCTTCTTCCAGGTATCTCTCCAAAAGAGTCAAAATTATCGCATTACAAGGTTACATGCATACCTATGTTTATAGCAATATAATTTTTAATAGAACTTGGAAAGAAAGAAAAGGCATTTGTAGGAAATGGATGCAACCTGAGAACACAATATTAAGTGAATTAAGTCAGACAGGAAAGTTTAAATATCGCATGGTTTCTCTTAAATGAAAAGCTTAATATAAATATATATTATATATTCCAATAAAGAGGAAAAAAAGATAGGTAGATAGCTCTTTTTATTTTGTCTAATGGCGTTCTCTTAAGTGTATGAGGGACCCTTAATTTTCTTTAATTTGAATTTTTATTTTAGCACACTTCATTTTCAAAGCTGTCTTTATGTTTACAGAAAACATTGGTCAAAACTGTGTGGAATTCGTTAATACTCTTTCATGGTTTGCCTTCAGAATCCTCATTATACTCATCACAAGTTGTTGTGGCAAATTTGTTACAATTGAAGAACCATCATTGACTCATTACTAATAACTAAAGCCTGCACTTCCTATAGGGCTCAGTTGTACAACCCTACTGACTTAAATATTGTATTAGTCTTGTATCCATCATTATAGGATTATACAGATGAATTACCTTGTTTTAAAAATCTCCTAATTCACCTGTTCATGTCTACAACAATCCCTGCCTTGGTCTTGGCAACCATTGATCCCACTAGTTCTGTACTTCTGGCTTTTCTAAAATGTCATGTAGTTGAAATGTACCTATGCAGCTGTATTGAACTGTGTTATTTCAATTAAGAATGTGGACTTGAGATATCTCTATGCTGTTTCACAGTGAATAGCTCATTTTTTTTTATTACTGAATAATATTCCATCATACAAAAGAACCATGCATAGCCTATCCATACATATCTACTGAAGATAATTTGATTCTTCCCAATATTTGGCAATGATGTATAAAATTGCTGAAAATATTCAGGTACAGGTTTTAATGCAAACATGTTTCAACTAATTCAGAGCAATTCCTAGATATGAAATCATGGTATCATGTGATATCATTATATTTAACTTTGTGAGAAATGGTCTTTCACCTGCCCTGTATCATTTTGCATTCCCATCAGCAATGGGCAGCAGTTGGTGCACCACTGGCTCCTTGGTAGTTGTTATAAAGTGTTGACGATGGGTGTGATTCTAATTGGTGTGCTGTAGTATCGCATTATTGCTTTATTTTGCAATTTTAGCATGGCTTATGGTATTCAGTACTTTTCCATATGTTTATTTGCTGTCATTTTATCTTCTTTAATATGATATCGCTTCAAATATTTGGCTAGGTTTCTAACTAGGTTTATTTTTTAAGTTTTAAGGGATCTTTGTGTAATTTTTTCTTATCATAACTTTATTAGAAATGCATTTCTCAAACATATTTACATACTTGCCTTTACATATTTTTCTACTTTGTGGCTCATTTCTCCACTTTTCTGATATCTTCACAAAAGAAATTTTAATTAGTGTTTAATTTAAATTTGCACTTAATTCAAATTTAAAATCAATTTTAATTCAGTGATAATCCCAATTTATCAATTTTTTAATCTCATGTACTGTACTTTTAGTTTTCCTCTAAAAAAAAATCGCCGCTTCCAAATGAATTTAGAATTATTTTAAATTTTAATATCTTTGAAGGGTTTTGGATTATCTTTCCAATTAAAATGGAAGTCTTAATTTTTTTCCTGGATGCAGTTATGCTGTACTTTTTTTTTTTTTTTCTTTTCTTTTTTGGTACCAGGAATTGAACTCGCATCCTTGAGCTTGCCAGGCAAGAACTTGTGCCTCTGAGCTATTCCCTGCCCTTTGAAACTTTCTATAAGTTTAGGTTTTGTATTTAAAGACTTAAATATTTTATTTCAGATAATTATTTCAGGATATTTAGAAGTTTTTGAACAATACTTCTTTTTTTCTTTGCCTTGTGGATTTCGATCTGTCCCAGTACTTTTTCTTATAAAGTTATTTCTCCCCTGGTGCACAGAGTTGTTTATTTCCTTTGCTGGTGTGTTTTACAGTGTTTTCTTCTGCTCCACTGATCTACTTGCCTGTTTTGTCCCCTGTACTATACTAACTGGATAACTATAACCTTAAATTAGTTGTTGAGGTAAGATGAAGTCAGTCATCTTCCTATATTTTTTATTAAATATTGTGTTAATCTTTCTCAGTCTTTTACTTTTCCATACCAAGTTTGAAAGTATTAATGAATATGAACAAAATAATATGCTGGAATGTTATTACAATTTCATTTAATCTATTCATCAATTTGAGAAGATTTGATATTTTAAGAACATTGAGCTCTCTATGCGTAAGCATGGTTTCAGTATTTGGGGACTGCTGACCCCATAAAATGAGTGAAGTAGTACTGTTTTTTCTTTTTGAAGGATATGGAAGAAGTTAGTGTAATTGTACCTTACACGTTTAGTAAAATTTATCATGTATTCATCTGATTTGGTGGTTT
Organism: Chinchilla lanigera; assembly: GCF_000276665.1. NCBI lineage: Eukaryota > Metazoa > Chordata > Mammalia > Rodentia > Chinchillidae > Chinchilla > Chinchilla lanigera. Next base: position 15,723,175 of record NW_004955443.1, on the reverse strand, counting down.
CTGTTTTGGAATATCATAGTTTCAAAGTCTTTAATAGGTATAAATCTATTCAGATTGCCCATTTTTCTCTGTGTGTGCTTCAAAGAATTAGCTCATGTAATGAATTATCACATTTTTAGCATAGAATTGTTCACAAATTTATTTTATTGTCCTTTTAATATACCTGTAATAACTTGTGATGATTATTCATTTCTGTTGGTTATCCTTGGTAGAGGTTTAAGTATTTTATTTGATTTTATTTTAACTACATCAATGATTGATTTAAATGTGAATAATCTTAGCACAATAACTAAAAAATAAAACATGAGAGTAAATTAGAACTATAAGATACAAGTATATGCTGTTAAGAAGCTCAGGTGAAATACAAAGACAGATTAACATAAAAGGGTGAGAAGAGGTATATCACCCTAATATTCATTAAAATAAAGTAATAAAGTTGGAGATGCTTTTCTTTTTGGCCTTTTCTTCTTTTCAAATCAGGGTCTCACTATGCAATCCAGGCTGGCCTTGAACTCACTTTGTAGCCCAGGCCTTGAACGCACACCGATCCTCTTGCCTCAGTCTCCCAAGAGCTGGAATTATAGTTGTGTGCCACCATACTCATCAGGAGATAGGGCAGATTTAAGCACTATAAAATTAGTGCGGATAGAAAAATGCAGTATATAATAATAAAGAAGTAGATTTATATCTATATATATATATGTATATATAGATAGATTTTTTTTTTCTTAAATGGGACTTCATTACGTTGTCCAGGCTGCCCTTAAATTCACAATCTTCCCAAAGCAGTCTCTGATTTATCTCCATGGTTCTGCGTCTGGGGATCTAAGGCTAAAGTTTGAGCAGACCTGATCAATGGTGGGCACTCTTCTGGATTGCAGATCGCTCTCTTCTCAGTGTATCCTTACAGGGTGGAGAACAGAGAATGGAAAGCTGTTTCTCCCCTTTTTGGTCTTGTAAAGTGTTAATCCAATCAAAGTGGCTCTTCATTTATAACCTAATTACTATCCAAAGATCCCACCTCCAGACACCATATTCTTGGTGATTAGAACTTCAATGTATAAATAGGACTGGGGCATAGATATTCAGCCTAGCCGCCACCATACTGAGAGGCCTTGATGGAAATGTGACGCAAACTTTTGGAATTTTGGCGCCCACATGAGCTGGTGGAAAATATTGCTATCTCTCATTTCAGTGGTCATAAGTAAATTTTGCTAACAATCAAATGAATATCTAAGAGTGCTCTGAGCATTAGAGAAAAGCTAAGCCTAAACAGCATCTAATGTGCAACCCTTCCGTAATCTAAACAGAAGACAGCCAAAGTTGCACCCTCCTCTGTTGACCTAAAGAAACTTCAAGAAAACAATAATGTTGTTTTAAGCTACGAGATCTAATTTGTTATGTAACACTATAAAACAAATATAGCTTCATTTGTGTTGGATGCTATTATAAATAAATCTGTAATAAATATTTGTGTCCATGGTATTTAACGGATATATGTGCAACCATTTACGTTGGGTAAATACCTAAAAATGTAATTTCTGGGTGACAAAGAAAGGTAATATTTATCATTAATTTTATGGCCAAATATTTTTATGAACCAGTTAATTAGAGATTCAAAAATATTCCCTCCATCTTGCCAACAGTTAGTATTGGTATTTCTTTTAATTTTAGCCATCCTGGTAGATATCTACTGATATATTATCGGGTTTTTAATTTTTCATATCAGTAAAATATAAAATCAATAGGGAACCTTAGGCATATATCAATAATTTGGCAGACATTTATAAATTACAAAACACAATCTCTACACATCACCAAAAAACTCCTGTATGTTTTCTTCTTATTTTAAAATAATGAATTGCTGAAAATATTGGGAAAAGTAAAAATTCAATTGTATATAAACACTTTAATGAAAGAAAATATAAAAGAAAGATGATGAGTAATAATCTAAGAAACGCTATAGTAATAATCTAAAAAATGCTATAGTAATAAAGTTTATAAAACAGCTCACAACAGCATCACAAAACTTTTGTAATACACTAAAGAGCATTTAGGATACTGCTTTAATCACACACAGTGAAATTAAGATGTCACTGTGCATAAGAGACTAGAGCAAAACCTTATTAAGACATTATGCAAACTGGCACAATACTAAATGCTGTAGTTGTAACTTGTACAATATGTATTCTTGCTTATTTTATTTTACTGTTTCAGGATTTAGGGATCTCAAGATAAGGACATTTAAAACCCTGTAATAAGCAAGTTATCTCTTACTAAAAGTATAGCATAGAATCTGACCATATGCCATTTAAAGAGAGAAAGAAGAATAAACAGGAAATGAGAAAAATTGTGTCTGTGATTTAGAAAGAATGGAAAATATAAATGTACAGTACATATTTTATTAGATGATGATTTTTTTGTAGTAACCAGGCAAATTAATGTGATTTAGTGCTTAACTAGTCCATTGGATTAGAAATACTTATTTTTATTTATGTACTTGCCAGATAATTGCTATAAAATGTACATTTATACATGCTCCAGGCCTATTAAGTGAAAATTATTCACTTTCATATATTTAGGTTAGAAAAACCCGCATACATTCATGAAAGCATTTATATTTATTGTCTCCGTCCATCTTCATTAATAATAGCACTAATTGAGAAAACATACAAGCAATCTAAACTAAAAGAATAATCATTTTCTCCATCAGGACAGAAGCTGAACTCAACATTTCACACATATCTCTAAACTTTGTGCCGTGCTCCTCTCTGTGTTCTTACAACTAATTATCTCAGTCCCTCTTTTGTGGTAGCTAATGGACTCAGTAGACTAATATTTTTATTCTTACACACCTCAATCCCATTAGGTTCTCTTTCAAGGATGAAAAATAAAACATGCTCAGAGAGATATGCTGTGATCATCCACAACAATAGAAATAAAGCAAGAGATAAACCTAGGAACCGTAAAAGCAGACTATCATACTAATGAATAGTTTGCACTCTTATAATGCTAATATATGCCAGCTATTCCTCTAAGCAGCATGATACATGTGGGCATGCATGTGTTCCCTGAATTATTACAAGAGCCTGATTATCTCAATTCACTTTATTGATGCATAAACTGAAGTCTCACACATTTCTCAAGGTTGCAGAGCTCCAGAGGTTGGTAGTCTGGCAGTTGCTGACTGAACCTGATAGTGATACTCTCAACCACTGCATTTTCCACCTTCTTCATTTGATTTTCTATTAATCAATTAAATCTACCACATTTGATCAATATTTTAAAGTGAATAATTTCAGCTTATATTTAGCTCTCACTTTCCTATGGGTTTAAAAATAACCTCGAATCAAAAGGCAAGGATTCTCAAATAGAGCAATACATGAACTCAATGTCAAGTTAGACATAAATAACATGACAAAGAACAGCCCTAAGATCAATAATTTTTATTATTTCAAAATTATGTAAGTACAAAAAGCATAAATTACAATTCTCCTATGCTTAAAGAATATAAGAATTTAACAAAGAACTGATTAGCTACAACCTAAGGGCCGATTATGGTAAACGTCCCATATTTTAACACCCCCTCTATTCTCCTTCTTGCGATAATTTTCTTCCAGTGAAGAGAAACCTGGCCAGAAAATATGGCCAAAGAAAGTACCAGTCTGACTGTAGACCATGGGTGACTTATGCACTTCCTATTATCTAGCTTTGTACCTCTATTCCTTGAAAATGCCACACATGTTCTAACCTATTGGGTAAATCTATAAACATAGAGCTATCCTAAATAAACTATTTCAGCCAAAGGAAACTAGACCTGTAAATATTTGAACCCCTAGGAGTTAATGGCCATATTCCAATGAAAATGCACCTAGATGAAATCAGAAGTAACCCTCACCAGAAACACAGACCTGTAGAATTGAAACTAAAGAGATATATGTTCTTTTAAGTCACCATATTTTGGGGTGGTTTATTTGGTAGCATTATGAAGGGAATCAAAAACCAAAACAGATGGATACACTTGTAGCAGGATTATATGAGTAAAACCAGACATATAACTTCAGGGACAAGACTACATAAGTGAATAGGTAGGAAAATCATGAAAAAATTAGAAAAGTTAGAAAACTGGTGAAATATGTTATGGGTTGTTAAACCAGTTGGTAAATTATGCTGTCAGTACTTGGAAGATGGACAGTGACCATAATGAATGTAACATGATAATGTGATACTAAAACTAAATCACAGTATTAGGTTAAAACAGAAGACTCAAATGTTTGTCCAACTCTGTTAATGATGTCTAAATCCATATTTCTCTGCTAATGTATTTGCATTTCAATGTAATGGAAAGAACAATAGTTTCAATAAATATGTACAAAACACATCAATAATTTAAGAGTTCATTAGGAAAATTTGACCCCAATCTTTGGTGAAATTACTCACCTGGAATGATAATGTAGCAATTTTAATAAATTTTCGTTGCCTAACCCTATAATTTCTCCTGTTTATTTCACAACAATGTACCAGGTTAGTGTTGATATCTGTATTAAATGATTACTTGTAGTTGTTAGATTCAGAAAAAGAACTGAATTATATTGGGCACTGAATTTGATGGATCAATATTATTGATCAATCACATAGTATTGATTGTTTAAGTATATAATTACAGAGGTGGGATCATTTTAGAGTCAGCTCACCTCTCTGGCACAGAGGCTTTTGTCTGACTAGTGAAAATAGAGTATGCTATCTGTAGACTCCTGATTCTTACCATTGTTGTTTATTCAGGGTACAAAACCTTTCATACTGTAGACTTGTTATCATTTGTCAATGTGCTGTACTACATCCTTTTATGAAATGTAATTGAAATGTTTGTATCAGCATTATGGTTCTGTGATAGACTAATTGGAAGTAATTATTATCCCCTCCTCTGTGTGCTATGTCTTGTAAATTTTTGGTTATCCTCATAGCAAGTGAGGGCTTCTTGGTGACCCTCTTTGAACCTGGCTGTGTAACTAGCTTTTTGGACAAAAGGAGATAAGCAGAGATGACATAAGCAGAAGTTTAAAAGATGCTTTTTAGATTATTCCTTCTCTCTTATGCCTCCATGTCACATTGTTCTGCAGCTCTCCCTTCACCTTAGGTCCCAGCACAGATACACACAGAACAGAGCTGCCAGAGCTGATCCACTGGCATGTGAGAAATGCACGCTTGGTTTTGAACACCACCAAGTATTACGCCATTACTGTCTCTAGCACTCTGATTGCTTATTAGTATGATAGTAAAGCACCTAACTTAGAATACACCTATGTTCACTTTGTAGCTAATCTTCAAGTTTGAATTTTTGAAAAAGTATTAATGTTCATAAATTTCCACTCCGTATAAGTCTAGAAATACTTAATGATGATAGGGAAAGGAGAAATTTACAGGCATTTGAGAGAAGTTTCTTGATTTAAGTTTATCTGAATGTATTTTTGTTGTTGTTTTATGTCCTGAAAGACCTTAACAAACTTATTATTTGTAATAGAGAAATATTTATGTATGGGTGGATGAAATAAAGATGGGTGGATAATGCCAATAAACTAGTGCGGTTATTCTTTTTAAGCCAGAGAACAATACAAAGATGAAAAGATCCATACAAGCTATGCAAAGGGAAACGAAAGAATACACTGATAATACATGCATGGGTACTATACATTCTTTTGTATTTTTTCTTCAGTTCCTCAAGAATGTTTCAGACTTTATTTCCCTTGCTGTGGGATTCAGTTTATCAAATAAAATCAAGGTTTTGTCTTTTTTAATTTGTTGTATCAAATGCATCCATATATCCTACACTGGTTTACAGTGGCTTATGGAGTTTGTTGTAGAATTTAGCTTTATGTCGTATTGTGTGTGTTTCAATCTGTTCAACCTCTGTCTATCCCAATTTTACCCAAAATAAACGTCTACATCTTACTTTTGCAAATTAGTAGTGCTGAAGTTTTATGTTATAACTTAATAAAAGTGAACTGAATCAAACTCAATTGTATTAAAATATATTTGGGGACAATTAAATAACAGTATGGTTAAAGTAGATTGATATGAAGCAACAAGACACACTGAAGAGCTTCAAAGTTTAAAATATATAAGTTTAAAAACAAACAAGTAAGTAAAGCAGAAATGCTAGCAACCAGACAAAAATATAGGAAAACTTCATGGTTATTAGTCTGCAGGAATAACCAGCTTTATTATGAGAAGCAGGCACACTGAAGGAATTATGTAGCTATTAAGTAGCAATAGGGTCGTACTGTCTACACTGCTCATGTTTCTGAAGGAAAGGTATAGCACTTGTAACTCATTTGAGGAGAACAGGGGATTGTGTATAGGTGTTTGACAAGAATCCAAATAAACTAAGAATAACAGTGCTTTCCTTAACGCCCAGTCAGAATGCAGAGATTGCTACTTACTATCTTTAGGTTTATCTGGAAAAAGGAACATAGGTCATGTAAAGACATGAAAATATGGCAGATATGGGAGGGTTAACTGTAGCCTCTGAGGGCTACAGCCAACACTTAGTAGCCGATGATCACTTGCAGATGGCCACCATTTGCTGATCCCAACAGATGCTAAAGTGAAATGAAGCCCACTTTCACTGTGCAGAGTCTTCTGGGATTAGAACAAATGAGAAAAGAAGGATAAATGGTAACAAAGCTTGTAATTATGGCGGGGGAGGGGAGTTGAAAGGAGGGGAGGGTGATGGGAATAAATGAGTTTCCAAGCTATGTCACGTACAGGTACAGTTTCCCTATGTTGAATGTGATCATTATGTATATCTGAATTGTACCAATAATCTCAATAATAAAAAAAGAAGAAAAAGTGAAAAGAATAGTTACTGCATCCAAAAAGGCAAAGGAAAAATATGAAAACATTATCTTTTTTTAAAAAAAAGTTTGTTTGAAAACAATAGGGAGTGGAAAACTTATTAATGCTGTTTTTTCCTCATCCAGATCAGAATACAATATATGTTTCCACTGAAAGACTTATTTGTCTAAAAATGAGCCCTGAAAATGAAAATGTCTGCACTAGAATTACATTCTTTCATGACATCCTCTGCAATCTGACTTTGTGGAACCCCTAATACTTGTTATAAGATATTGAACATGGGCTCTCTGCAGGCTGTTTTTGAAGTTTCCTGTAACTTTCTTCTAAAGTTTCTTCTAAAGGTATTAATTTGAAATTTACTCTATTATTTCAAAGATTTATAACTGCCTCTGAAAAATAATTTGGAATTAGAAAGCAAAGCAACCATCACAAAACTTGGGAGTGTCCACACCGGCCAGGTATCACCTTTAAGCTTGGTACTAGTTTTAAGCTAAATGCGTACTTGCACAAAATAACAGTCTGCAAGGAAACAGGGTGTTTTACTTGGACGTCTGTGATTCCTTAGCCTAAAGAGTAAAGCTTGAAGGAATTAGCAGTTTTCTAGGAACAGAAAAGTATTTCATTCCTTTAAAGCTTAGCAGCACTGTAGCTAAGAATGCATGTTCTTTCTTTCTAACGATATCAAAATTTCCTTCAGAGATATGACCAGATTAACACATGGATTTGTACCCTTTAGGGATGTTTTTGTTAACCACCTAAATATTCAATAAATCAAAACCCAGTATTTTATAATAGATGGTGGTGAAATGGTGTTTGAGGGGCCTGGATATAACTCACATTGCAAGGTGGTTAATCTAGAATTAGATATTTAATATTTTTTAGCTGCATCTTAAAAAATAAAGGGCACAAGGATGATTAATTCATAATGGATTAAATAATACAGAAATCTGTGATATAGGGCTTGACTTTAAATTAAATTTTCTGAAAATTATATATGTTATATATGTAATTATATATATTATGTATATAAAATTAAATATACAGTAGTATTTGACATCTTAGCCATATTAAATATTCTAATATGTCTTTCTTTTATTCAAATGATCTTATATGTCACTAAGCAATGCTTTGCAGTATATTTATATGGAATATCACAGTTAAATTTATTTCAAGGGATTTAGTCTTTGCAATATTGTTTCAAATTGAGGTTCTCTTGTTTTATTTTAACATAATCCATCGTCAGTAAGGAATAAAGTTAATTTTCCAAACTGCTGTAACATTCTATATTATTTCTGTCAAAATACAAGTGATGCATTTCTCTGCATGTTTGCCAGAATGTAATGTTTTATCCTGTTTATTAAAGGCATTCTTCTACGTGCTTGTTGATAACTCATAGCAATTCTGATTTTCATTCTTCTAACTGCTAATGATATTGCACATATTTTCACTTACCTATGTGCTTTCATTTTATCCTTTTCGGTGTAGTATTTTATCATATGTTCTGTACAGATTCTAAGTGGAAGTTTTACATTTATTTCGGGTATGTTTGTGATATGTAACAATTGCATTTATTTTGGGAAATATATAAATATAATATAAAATAAAATGCATAATATTTTGATCATTTTGTTGGGTGCTCTTTTTTTCCCCTTTCACTTCCCTTCTCTATCTGAAAAAATCCCCTGCAAAAATGAAAACATTAGTCCACACCTATCAGCAGTCGTGTAATTATACAACCCCACTTTTATACTTTGTGTCCCTCCTGCAGGACTGGGCTCTGCCACCTGGTGAGCAATAGCATCACAAATGCTGAACATGCACCTGAGCTTCTAGGAGACTTAGTTTTTCATTCTATGTTTCCTATTTTCTGTATTTCATCAGACTGCTATCCCATTCTTCATACGATGTGGTAGTTGTGATCTGTACAATCTCTCTTAAGCACACTTTGCCTAACCTTGTTGGATAGCATGGAACTCTGTGTGAAGGCAGGTTCCTCTATGTCACCTTGATGATTGGACATTTTTACTGGTATGTCTGAGATTTATTCACTTTTTTTAGATACTAATGTTCTGTTAGACACATGTTAAAAATATTCTATGCTGCATTTTGAATTAAATGTTTTAAATTCTAATGAAGTCCATTTTTCAGCTTTTTAACTGGGTAAACTTTTAGAGGGTATTAAATCTATGAGTTCTTTGCCTAATGTTAGACACAAAAGATTGTATCCACTGTATTCATTCTATAATATTTATAGTTTTACATTTCATAGCTTAGGTTGGGTTCCTCCCTCGTTCTCCATTTCTTCCTTCCTTCTTCACGTCCTTCTTTTTCTTTTTTATCTGCGGAGTCCATCCTTTCTCTGTTGTGTTGTTGTTTTTCTTTTTCAAAAAGCTTTCAACAGATTTATAGGCTATTTCTTGGTATATGTTCTGTTCCAGGAATGTATATCCTGCTCTAACACCAGCCACCTTTGTTACCGTAACTATATAATGTTTTGAAAATAGGGAGAATAATTCTTACTACTTCATTTTTCTTTTAAAAAATTGTTTCTGCTATTATAATTGTCTCTTTATACAAATTTCAGACTAAACAGTATATCCATAAAACTGTTAGGATTTGTTATTAAACTTCTACATCACTTTAAAGATTTCACATCTTTCCTGTGTTGACTCTTCCAGTAAATGGAAATGCTGTATCTCTCCATTTATTTATGTCTTCCAATTTCTTTTGCCAATATTGTGTATATTTCAGCATATATTTTTGTATACATTTCAGAAGACAGTCTTTTGCATTTTTAGAGAAATATCTTAATACAACACAAGTCATTTGCCACATTTCTTGGTTAGGTGACAAACAATATTTTTGCCTTCTTTAAAAGGCATTGTAATTAAACCAGATGAAGCTAGTATGGTATCAGGAAGAGCAATATAAAAACATTGTATTTTTTCATTACATTTCATTGTGGATATGTCAAGGCTTATCCTGAAATATTCTGGTTATTTTGTGCTTATGCATTAAAGTCCTATCACCTGAGAGGAACTGGTTGTTTGAACTTGCATTTTTAGATCCAAGTATGGATAAAAAAATCTTTAGTGGAGGAAATAGAAAGAGTAGAAGAAGAAACTAGAAATTGAAATTAATGGAAGTGGCATCAAGCATAGAAAGGGGTGATTTGTATATCTGTTAAAGCTGTGCAAGTCAAAAGTGTTCACAGCCCTGGATTCAGAGGTAAGAGAGTGCATTAAGAGGTTAACATTTAAAAGGTGGTAGGACATACACTAGTGATAAACTGAGGACTCTCCTTGGCAGCACTATGAATATTGCTCACTCACTATGTCTGCACTGAGTGTCTTTTATCCTGAAGACCAAATAATTTAAACTATCATGTGTACTTCTCAGGACAATCATTCCCTTCCTGCCTTTGATTCTGAGGAGATTTCCATTTTATCTTTTGAGGAAATATATGAAATATATTTATCTTTACATGGAGAGACCTTTATTATAGAAATTTTCAAAATTATATGCAATAACAAAAATAGTATGAAATTACTCAATAAATTTACTACACAATATTATCTATTGTGTCTTATCTCTAACTCTTAGCTACTATCTTTCCTAGCTCCCACATTACTTTGAAGCCGGATCAAGAAAAGCAATGTATCATTCATACCTATCTTTAAATTTTACTCTGTATTTAAATTTAATGAAATCTTAAGTGTTAAATCTAAAAACACAATATTAATTAATTACATTAATTAATTACATTAATTAAAAACATCATTAATATTGTCCAGTGTCTAATGTGTATTTATAAAGAAACTTTGTTAAGTCTCCTTTGAGATTAATTCACAAAAGCATTCCTACATTACTATAAGGTTCTAGAAAATGAAATATGGATGCTTAATAAGAATATGCCATTAACTCTTTCTCCCTGTGAATTCTCCTTGCACGGATTGAAACTACCTTGAATCAAAATGCAAATATTTATCTGCAATAAACATGTATAGTGTTCTGTCTTCATTTCCTAAATAATACAATATAACAACTGTTTGCCTGATCTTTACACTGTATTGGTATTATGTGTTGTGACTGTTCAACTTCATCATCATGTTGACTGGCTTGGGTTGCAGACAGGTATTAATAAAGCATGTTTCTGAGCATAAATGAGGATCATGGCTTTAAAGTCAATATTTGCTCCTTGCCTCTTCCATTTTGCTGCTGTACCACTACACTGCTCCCTGGCCACCATGACCTAAGCAGTTTTGTTTCACCAATCCCTTCTGCCATGATGCTGTTGCCTTGAAGGCAGTTGATCATGGACTGAATCCTCTGAAACCACAATCCAAATACAACTTTGACGGTGTTGGATACTTTGTACCAACAATGGGAATGTGGACAGGTAGACAAGACAATTAGGGGTTTTGAGATTAAATTCAAGGCCTTTCATAGGCTAAGAAAAAAAAAAAGATTTGCCAAAAGGTTATATCCCAACTTCCTTAAATTAATTCTAAATTGATTTACATTCTATAGGAAGATGTCATAAATATTTTACCATCCTACATAAGGAACGTAAGCATCCATGCCTTTTAGTACCTGCTATAGGCCCTGAAACCAGTTCTTCAGATTCCAGAGACAACTGTGTTTGCTTTATCCTTGCTGGTGATAAATTCAATTATTTTTTAAAATTTAGCACATATTCAAATTACATTCTAGATTCATTTCTGCTGTCTTTAAAGAGAAAAAAAATAAATCAAAATCACTTAGGATATTGTTATTCTCTATCATCCAAGCTCTATTATAAATGTTGACCTGACTTGGCGTGTTTGCTGAATTATTTTATTTTGTACATTGAGCAATGACTTTTATGCTTATCATGCACTACAAATTGCATGCATTCCTTCAGCTGTCCTATGTTTTGCCAAATACTCCATTTAACCAATGAGCCAAAGTGCACTGGAACTGATGAACTGCAGGTTTCTTCAAAATATTTCTGGTAAAATCTGAGTCAGCCGGAAGCATCTACTGGAGTGCAAGAATTAGCATGACATAAAATGCTGAGTACAGCCTCTTCCAAGTTGAGAATCTGGATAGCAAAGTGAATCTTTGGAACAACACAACGTTCTGAGAATTAGCAAATTAGAGAATCCATTTTAATATTGGGATACTATGTAATACAAAAATTATCTGGTAGAAATTATACAGAATTAATTTAAATTTTATGTATTGTGGCATTTGATAGACTTCCTGCATTGGTACACATTATATGAGGGGGAAATGCGTATGTGTGCATTTGTCAGTTTACATATATATGTTTAATCTTTATTAGACAGGACAGCTGAAACAAAATGTAAGATTTTTTTCTACATAATTTTAGCAAGCCTCTGAAGCAGGAGACACAAATTATCTTGTTTTTAAATATATTCTGCCCACACTGAATTATGAATAATTTAGGCTTACTTATTGCATTTTTGAAATTGCCAGTCTAATTTTACTTCACATGAGCAATATGCATTTTCTTTGTATGCCTTTATTTTTTTATTTTTTTTGTCTTTTTGAGACAGGGTCTCGCTATGCAGTTCAGGCTGACATTGAGCTCCTTTTCTAGCCCAGGCTGGCCTTGAACTCACAACAATCCTCCTGCCTTAGCCTCCAGAGTGCTGGGATTACAGGCGTGTGCCAATATGCCTGGCTCTATTTGTATGCTTTTAAAATATTCTCCTTCTGAAAATTTATAAAGTCCCTTGGTAGTCTTTGATCTCATCAACTTATTATTTTATTCTTGAAAAGCAATCATTTCAAATTCACTTTGAACTAGATGTGTGAAAGCACATTGAAGGTCAAGATTAAGGGCACAAAGTTCAAATTATTTCAAATAATTTGGACAAAAACAGTTATATTTTGAAGGCATAATGTTTCTAAAATCCATAAAATTTCTAAAAATGTGTTGTTGTAGTGCAGTAAAAGAAGATTCAAATGATATTTATTATAAAAATCACCAATATTCTTGGCAATGATACTGATCAGAAGTTATTTTTTAAATATCATAAACGTGTATGTATGCTTACTATCTCTGGAGGATTCAAAATGTATTTACGTGAGACTCTTAGAGAAGAAAAAAATACTGGCTGTTATTTCAAATCCTGTCAGGCAATTAGATTTACACCGAGAAACAAAAAAAGAGCAGGATAGAAATCATTAAATTGTTTTCTAAATGAGATATACTGAGAAACTGAATAATGCCACTGTTTCAGGTAATATATTTTAAAATTCTTCCATCATCAACAATATGTGCCTTCTAAAGAGTGGAAAAATATAAAGAAATTAGTACTTTCAATATATTATAATAATAATTATTGTTAAATTGTATTTATTACTGTTCTATTGATATTGTTCATTTTGAAAAGCTCTATCAAATTAAATTATATCAATAAGTAAGTAATGAATGCACATACAAGATTGTCATTACAGTATTTTTTAAAGTTATACATAGTATTTACATATAACAAGTGCAGGGAAAACATTTGAAATAGTGAAATCTACACCTTTAACAAGCCCCAACTATCTAAAGTTATATTCCTTTTTAAAATATTAAAAAAAAGACATTTCCAAATCACCCTGTCATTTGGGTATGCTTGTAACTTATCACTGTTTTCTCAAAAAAAAAAAATCTCTGCTTAATTGTGAAAAGTGGCAATATTTACACCATTACCCAAGAAAAAGAGATTTAAATGGGATAGTTTTAAGCAACAAGTACTTCTCAGGATCACCTTTCTCAACAGGCTTCTTGCAAAATTAGTGAGAGGTGAAGTAACTTGCCTGAAATTTATTCCATCTATTCATTCATTTGTGAACACTCGTTTATAAAGATATTAATACTGCTGGAGTGTTCTCATGGTACTGATGAATCTAACTTAGTACTAAAAAATAATTTAGACTCAAAACCATTCATTCTGAACGAAAGTGTGTAAAAAGCTGTCATTCATTACATTTTCATGCCCAATCTACTAGTACTGAACCTTCTTAAAAAATTTATCCAGGGAGCTGTGGATTGCAGAAGGACTATAACTAGACAAATAGCATGAAGATAATTTAGAATATACAGATTTTTCTCCATTCACATAGCTCTACCAACTGAAAACATCTACCAACTGAGACTCAAGGTTTTCCACTGTCTGATCATGTGATATTATCCATTTTGTCCTTTAAAATGAAAGAGCTGATTACCACCTAGCTACTGTATGTTTGCTTCTGTGAAATGAAAGTTCTCCTAAAAACTTCACTACTTTACATGAGAGTAAATAAGAAACTATCGACATGTAGAATTTAGGATTAATATTAATGAAAATGATTTGTAAGACAAACAACTTATTGGCATACACTCATGCTCCCTATTTACTGTCATATTTTGGTACAAAGGAGCCAGAGAAATGAGCAAGTTTGGCATGAAAAGGAGAATCTCTGTTTCATCTTGTCTATTTGAGATAAAAGCTATGTATTAGCTTTATGGTACATATTCCACTTGCCTATGAGTTTGTGAGCAACACATTAGAAGGCAGTATTGAACCAGAAATATCTAAAAGAGTCAATAATTTTAAATTCATTTACTTATTGGATAGCCAATCACTATGCCCAAATTTCATATGCCGTGAGTCAAAGTGTTCAGTACCCTTAAAGGCAGAGATCAGTAGAATGACAGTGTCATGGCAGCACAGTTTTGATACTTACATATCTTATTTGACAATTTAAGTCCATCTTGATACAATAAATGCTGACCCTAGTAGGTTCCCTGGAGCTGGTAAAATGGTACTTTGCTGGTTCTTATTACCTTGCTTTTATTTTAGTATTATAGGCCACTGAACCCTTGGCAAATCTAACTCCAGAAGGCTGCTCTTTGTACTTTTTCCACATCCCAGGAATCTGCCGACGGAGTCTACCTCAACTTCAAGCACCTGCTTGTCTTCAGAGTCTTTTTATAGAAGAAATATAGATAATTTTGCAAAGCAGCATTGTGTATCCTGATGGGGGAAAGGCAACCCATGTGCAAACATTATTTGCCTTTCACGAAAGTCACAATTTGTCTCCTTTAGTCAAATATTATACATTGCTACAAAATTATCTTGCAAAAAGGAAGTTTAAATTCATCACTTAGAACTGTACCAAAACACCAACAGCCACCCTCCAGTAAGAAAAATGTTTCAACTGTCTTTATAACACAATATTAAATAATCTGATTTAAGAGCATAGATTTCTATAATTAGTTGTCGCAAATATAAATGAATGAATGCTTGTTCATGGGAGTTTAAATAATCTTTTGGGAAATTTCTAAGTAAAGAATATTTTACATTAAATATTTTTAAGGAGATTTTTATATATTACTGCATATTGATGATCACTTTCTTTCTTTTTTTTTTTTTTCCCATCCTACAGCATCATTCAGAAGGATGAATCCACTTTTATTTCAAAAATGTGAGTATTGGGCCAGGGAGATAGCTCAGTGGCATAGTGTTGAACTGCAGTCCTGAGTTCAATTCCTGGTACCAAAATGAAAGTAGTTATAAAAATATTTTCTACTAATTTTTAAGGGTCAGGCAATGTCCAATCCAATCTATATCAGTATGATTAAATTTCATAATGACAATGGACATATGAATTCAACCTTCATATATTTTTATGTTTCGGTCACCATACCACTGCTGTTCAAAGAGGAAAGATACGAGGTTTCTAATGTTTAATTTATGCTGAGGCACTATGGCCAACTGTGCCATCTCACCATATTCAGAAAACTAGGAGATACTGTCTCTAAATAGGTTTTTTTATCTGCCCCTGAGAGGCATCACATTTAAAAATTATGCATAATTTTATGAAACACACAAATACTCTTAAAAAATTTTTTGCCAAATATTCACTTACTGTCAAGGGCCCTTATGTATCTGTAATAAAAGTTTTATTTAGATTGTAACTAAGATATCCCAAGACATTTAACTGAGATAAGAAAAAATATTGTCTCTGTAGGATTAATATTAATTTAGTCCATGTCGTATAAGATATCCTCCTCATGTACAGATAAATTAATTATGTGTAAAGCCAAGATTTAAATATATGGAAAGAGTCCAGTTTGGTACTTGCTATTATTTTGGTTTTATTTGAAATTCCTACTAAACCCCAAGTAACAACTATAAATCAGTTGACATACATCATGATCTGTATCTGAAAAGGGCTGTAAAATATTTTTGAGTATGTATTAACATGAAAAACAGTAAGCTTTGTTGA
>NW_004955443.1:15703195-15706950 GCF_000276665.1 Chinchilla lanigera | reverse complement strand
GGGGATTTAGCTCAGCGGCAAAAGCGCCTGCCTGGCAAGCGCAAGGTCGTGAGTTCGGTTCCCGGTACCGGAGAAAAACCAAAAAAAAAAAAATGTGACAGAGGTGATATAGGAGCAAGAACACAGGACTTGGGGTGGGAAGATCATGGCTAAGTTCCTGCTGAATAAAGGACATTTCTTTTTACTTTAGGCAAGTTACTTCACCTCTGTGAATCCGGTCACCACTCAGAGTACCGGGGATGTACGAGGTCTTCTGCATTGCTTGAGCAGTCTACTTTCAGCCCATAACCCACTCTGTACCTCTGGGCATTGACATTTGTGGAATGATCCAGTCAATGAACCAATCAATAAAGTTGGCCTTTTGACTTTCATCTGGGTTCAGAGAAAAGTAGTCAACAACAAGAGGGTAACAGAAATTTAATGGTTATTCCTTGGCTCTTTCGGTGCCAGGATGAAATCTGATAATGCTGACTTTTTCTCAAGGTGTCCTGTCTTACAGCTCCAGGACTTGCTGGGTACTGCTGACTTTCAGGTCTAGGTCATGATGACGTAGATTCCTTCAGTGTGGCTTGAGCAGTTTGCTCAGAGCTAACCCTATGGATAAGACAGATCCCTTCATCAAACTAGCATCAGCTTTCTTCACTGAGAATCTGGTTATCTCCTGGACCCAAACTTATATGCAGAGTCAGTGAAATACTAGCAACACATGGTTGTTGTGTGGATTTATTGTTTCATGGATAAGAATATGGATAAGATGTATTACATGCCAAATAAAATCAGCTGAAGCTATCTAGATTGCAGGCCTCAGAATCTGGATTTGAAATGTCTACCTGGCTATCCTGCTGCAGATTTATAAGAATGGCCTTCCTGCTCCTAAGGGAGAGCTCTGGATTTTAGATTCCCGCTTTGCCAGGCTCCACAGTGTTCTCAAGCCACACAACTATTCCCAAAAGTTGCTATTAAGGGATACAAGGGCACTTCATCCAGTCCTCTATTTTAGAACAGGTCTTCAGCAGGGAATATAGCTCCGTGGCATAAGCACCTGCCTGGCAAGAGCAAGCAAGGTCCTGAGTTTGATTCCTGGTACAAACAATAGAATAGATCATCTTTCTAACACTTAGGATTCACACTCACTCTTTCTCAAATTTGCAAGTACTGATATGTGACTTTTATGAGATGTCTGCCACAAAGATCACAGCGGAAGAGAGATCCACACTGCTGATAAGATGACAGTGCCTTAGCTGCTAAATAACAAAGGCAACAACAATTTGAAAATGGCTATGAATTCTTGACAGTTCGCTACAGGGCAAAGGGAGCTCCTGTTATTCAGTGCAAAGGTGGTAGTCAATTCCCCGCCCCTGCCCCCCAAAAAATGATCCTTATAGTTTTGTGTTTTTTGTTTTTTGTTTTTTTTGGTCACTTGAGCAGGACCAAGTGCCAAAACCAAAGTAACAGAGAACATGCTCCTCCATCAATGTGCATATAATATGGCAGAAAAGGCAAAAAGATCATTGAGGGAATAGTTCTCAGAACATCAGTTTCAGAAACGTCTCAATTCAAACTCCTTGATGATTTTAACTGATGTGTCTCAGTCTGGTAGAGCATAAAATGAAGGTAAAATTGTTTGCATCCAACTCACACATGTAGTTAATGGGGCAATTAAATTAGAAGCTTTCAATCTTGCTGTGTCATTCTGTACAAATTGCTTAATTGTCATAGAGCTTACTCTATTAATCCATAAAATGAAAAATGAATATTGAAATTAAGTTTTCTAATCAGGGTCCTTAGAATCAATAAAATTTTAAAAGTTACTATCAGCATAATTTAAATGTGGAATAGATTTCTTTTTGTATGAAATTATGGCCTCTCAATGGAAGAATTATGAAATAAACTTTAATTTAATAAAAATTTTATGTTAAATTAAATTAAGTAATCCTATTTATAATCTATGATAAAATAGAACTGCAGGAAAAACAGAAGAAACAAATGACAAAGTGTTAAAATAAGATTGTTTATTGCTAACACATGAAGAGATTCCATACAATATAAAGGCTATTGTCCATATTCATTTATTCATCAAAAATGTTTAAAAGCTAATCACTACCAGCTGAATTCAGAGAGACTTTCACTTATGCATAAATTTATGTAGTCCATATATATAAAGTAATGTCTATACCAAATAACCTCTAACAAATTAGAAAACATAGTTTTATAGCAAATTAGAAAATAAAAGAACAAGATGAAGCAAGGTTCATTTGTTATTAAAATATATTATAGTTCTTTTGCTATTAAAATGTATTAAATACATAATAAATATCATTATATTTTACAAGTTCTGAAAATAAAAAGCATAAATTTTGAAATAAGATTTTTGAAGTTGTGTAAAACTTACTTAGCACTACAGACAGCATAACTTTTTAAAGGTAAACAGAGAAAAATTCAAATCTTAGTAATATTCCATTTTAAATCAAGAAACTAGCTCTATCTCCACTTAGGTAATGTATATTTTATCAAACATTTTCATTTATTTGTCATGTAAGCATAAACATGCATTATATACACATGTACTTAAAATTAGAATTACTAAAGTTTAGTATGCCTATTTTTAAATTTTTTTAAATTTTTAAAATAATTTTAAAAGACTATATTTGTTCACAGAATGATTTTTAGAAACTTTCTAACTAAATAGAATATTATGAATCTATTGGTGCATATTGTGACTATAATGTGTTATTATCATGTATCTTAGCTTTTGTCTATCTAGTGACTATTAAATTGTATCACACTGATGTATGAATGAGCATTTCTGTATTAACAAATGTATCTGTTTTAATTTATAGATTTTTTCACTTATGTAGAAAAATGTCTAAATAAATAAAAATTCTTATGCATTTTTGTTCTTGTTTATACTAACATTTTGTTTTTCTACCTACTGTGTCAAATGAATATATACTTAGAAGTAAACCCTTTTCAAATATTTTGTTCTTAATTGTGGCTTGTTTATCCATTTTTTAAAAGAATTGATACAATAAATACATTTTCAAGTTTTAGTTTATTTAAAGAAAAAGTCTTTTATTTTTAAGAATTGTGTACTTTGTTTTTCCTGTGAGAACCAATGGGGATATTCTCTACTGAATCCAAACTTACTTTTTCTTTGAAATATTTTATCCATCTGGAATTGATATTTCAAGTAGTGGATATGGTGAATCTGCAATTTCAAACTGACTCCCCAAATGGGAAGTGATCCAACATCTTTGTTGTGTAGATCACTTCTTCTCTGGTGAGAGGTGATGTTACTTTGACCATATATCAGCTTTGCATATGTGTCCTTTTTCTAAATTATCTTTCTGTCCCATTGGTCAATGCACTTTTTCTCTGGATTACAGCTACATGAAATTAATTACTACTTTTTCATGACTATCCTAATAACTAAGTAAGGAGGAAATTTATTTGTTAAGGATGACCTCACAATGCTTAGTCTCTTTATATAAAATGTAGAAGTATATTGACAATATCCTCAGAAATCCTGCTGGAATTTAGACTGAAATCATATATGCAGAAATCAGTTGTTAGATAAATAATGCACTTAAAATAATGATTTTGATATATTCAGCAATGTTTTTTAAAGTTTTATTAAGCGGTATAGATATTTTGTTCTATTTACAGTGACGCCTCTGTTCACAAACTTAATTCTTTTTTTTTGTTGTTTTTGTTTTTGTTTTTGTTTTTCTCCGGTACCGGGAACCGAACTCATG
>NW_004955443.1:15624273-15702670 GCF_000276665.1 Chinchilla lanigera | reverse complement strand
CATGGTTTATATAAACAAGTATAGAATAATTGTATATATTTTAAGTATCATTACAGTCATATTTCTAAAGATTTATTTCATCATGAAATATCTTTCTCCACTTGATCTTAGACAAAAAGCTGAGAAATGATTATATTATCTTTCTTTTAAATGCACAGATGTAGTTTGCAGAATTATTTTCTGAGTTTTACTCCATATTCATGAAGATTATTGTCCAGTAATATTCCTGATGATATCTAGATTTAATATAAAGGTTTATTCTGATCTCACAGAATGAGTTGAAGCATGTATTCTCTTTCTCCTCTGGAGGGAATTTTTATTATTTAAAAAATGTGTTATTTACAATTTTTCAGAACTCAATAGCAAGACTGAATATTGCATAGTTTATATATTTTCTACAGTGATTTATTGAAAACTTTTATTCTATATTTAGAAGTATTTCCTATGTTTTCATTATTTGTTTTTAAATTATGGTAGAAAAAAGGATAGTTTGAGGCAAAGTGTAACATTAAAATTATACTTTTAAGAAAAATTGTAGCTGTAGGAAATAAAAGTATTCAAGGTTATAATGTCTTTATTTTTCTTTTTAGTAACTCACTCCCTAAAAATTATGAGTACTGGTAAAGTTTGGATCCATACTTTTCACATACAGACTGTTTCCTCCTGTAGCTCTTCATCCTACAGATACACACAATTAAGTACACAAACTGTCCCAAGTTCATAATAGTTTCCATTCTAACATAGTCAAGTGTATGGGTAGCTGGAAAGACAGGAGGATGACATAACATGAGGAAACCCTAGGAGCACATAAAACGCAGTCCTATTTATCTTACATTGGATATATCCAAATCTTCTACAGTACTTCATAATAACTGGAAAAAGTTAGACAAATACATCTGGATGTTAATGACTGAATACTTTTGCCTCCTAACTTTCATATGTTGAAATCTTTCACCTCAATATTATATACAAGGAGATGGGATTTCGGGAGTAATTAAGTTTGAATGAATTTGCAAAAGCACAGCTCACATGGTGAGGTTAGTGCACTTACAAAAGAGAAGAGACTTCAGACTTTCCTGTCTGCTATACAAGTTTACAGGGAGAATGCACACTTCTGAAAACCAGGAAGAGAGCCCTTTATACGGAGAAAAAATATCTTCAGGGAACAAATCTTCTGTAACCTAGTTTATATTTGCCACTCTTCAGAACAGTAAAACATAAATTTCTAATGTATTTTATTAGAGCTTTCTGAGCTTAGACACTAGTGACTTCGTGTGGGAACACAGTATCCTACCATCATGGATACCAGACTTGATCTGGTGAACGTCCATGGGGGGTTGTCCGTCACTATGGCAGTCAGAGCACAATTCTGATCGCACTGATGGTCAAGTAGTAACTGATTACTGTCAAGACTTCCTGTGATTTGAGTTCATTGGATGCAACAATGAAAAAAATGCATCCTAATCCAAGGAAATTTGAGTGCATATTTATATAATATTATTGGCTTTTTTGTGAGTGTGAAAAATGAATTTTCTTGCTTTTTTGGGGGGGCGGGGTGGTGTTTGGTTTTTCTCTGGTACCGGGAACTGAACTCACGAACTTGCACTTGCCAGGCAGGCGCTTTTGCTGCTGAGCTAAATCCCCAGCTCCTTACTTTTCAGTGGTAATGTTTTTTCTCTTTTTATCAACAGAGACAATTATCTACTTGAAACTTAGCAAGTCTTACCACAAAATCAGACTCAACTAGGATCATGTATTAGGTTTTAGAGTATTTCCATTAATCAATAGGAAACATTTTTTCTCTAGTGTGTATGTAGTCTTACCATAGACGATCTCATTTTATCCATGGTATACACACAAAGAATTTCTTTTTTTTTCCTTGACTTTTATTACTACATATTTCTAGTACATAATGATTATATTCACTGTAGGGAATTGGTACACGTATAAAATATATTTCAGGTTTTCTTTTCTTCTTCCTGCCACGTCTCCTTCGTTTTTCTTTTTTTAATTTATTTTAAAAATAAAAGAAGGAAAATATATTAAAAAGCAGACATCCATTTATAAAATAGCATAAGAACAATGCAAGCAATACTGAATTACAGACAAAGTGTTAGGAAATTAGTAATGGCTGTTGTATTACATACTGATATCTTCAAAGTGGTTTCTCAGGAAAACAAATAGAGACATGAAAGATTGATCTAATAATTAATCATTACCTGTTCCTTTCAGTAAAGAAATAGAAGTCAGCAGTACAGCAGTTTTAGCTATCCTGTGTATATATATACATACATAATTTCCCCTTCTTTCTTTTCTCTTTTCCCTCACCCCAGTTGCTCTTTACTTTTGAGCATTTTCCTTTCATTTCACAATACCTATCATACCTCTTAATTTTTATTCACTCTTTCAGGTTCTTACACTAGTGAGACAATACGTTGCTTACATATAGAGGTCTAGTTTATTTCACTTATGAGTATGGCCTCTAGTTGTGACCATTTACCTGTAAAAGCCTCAAGTTTATCTTTCCTTATAGCTGAATAATATTCCACTATACAAAAATACCACAATTCTTTTTATCCATTCCTCAATGGATGGACATTTGGGTTGCTTCCACAATTTAGCAATCACAAATTGTGCTGCTATGAACATGGGTGCACATATATCACTATGATATGATGTTTTCAGATCTTCTGGGAAAATACCCAGAAGGGGAATAGCTGGGTTGAATGGGACCTCTAGACCTAGTTTGCTGAGGAATCTCCAAACTGATTTCCACAGCGGTTTCACCGGTCTACATTCCCACTGACAGTGTTCCCTTTGTTTTCCTAGCATCAGATTGATTTATTTATCTACCAAAGATATCTTTATCTTCTAAAATTATTTATCCTATGCACAGATTGAAAACCATAGAAATAGGCCAAAGAATATATAGAACATGTAAGACAATTGTACTAAATCAAGGTATATTTTTAGATATATTGTCTCTGCTGGAGTACAGTAGCCTTTTTCCCCTTTCTTCCTTCAGTTTGTCTTACATTTCATATTTGGTTTATTTAAACCCAGTTCTGTTGCACTAAGAACATGGATGATTGTGCCCAGACTGTGTCTTCTCTGCTTGCTGGCCTCACTGAAATGTGTGGTGTAAGTGATATATACCTATGACCCCTTTGAACAGCTGCAGGAAGAAACTCTTTAATGCAGTGGATTAGTATGTGGCAACAATAGCTTAGTTTACAATCTAACACATGCATACACATAGAGCTTGTATATATTAATAGCAGGAATATTCTTTATTAAAATATCAAAATCATAATTATCGTTGTTTTCAATGTTATTACCAATGATTTGTGAATGAAAATTGTCATATAACTATTTATTTCTAACTTTGGTAAATTATATAGTCAATTTAAGGCCTAATTAATTTTATAACCTCTAAAATTTCAGTCTTTTCTATAGTTGTGACTTTGTCAGTTTCAAATAATAGGATAATATAATCATAATCTTTATATAACCTAGTGGATACTGATGCTGGTTTCGGAGATCACTATTCCAGAAAATGACAACATTTCCCATCCTACAGCATCATTCAGAAGGATGAATCCACTTTTATTTCAAAAATGTGAGTATTGGGCCAGGGAGATAGCTCAGTGGCATAGTGTTGAACTGCAGTCCTGAGTTCAATTCCTGGTACCAAAATGAAAGTAGTTATAAAAATATTTTCTACTAATTTTTAAGGGTCAGGCAATGTCCAATCCAATCTATATCAGTATGATTAAATTTCATAATGACAATGGACATATGAATTCAACCTTCATATATTTTTATGTTTCGGTCACCATACCACTGCTGTTCAAAGAGGAAAGATACGAGGTTTCTAATGTTTAATTTATGCTGAGGCACTATGGCCAACTGTGCCATCTCACCATATTCAGAAAACTAGGAGATACTGTCTCTAAATAGGTTTTTTTATCTGCCCCTGAGAGGCATCACATTTAAAAATTATGCATAATTTTATGAAACACACAAATACTCTTAAAAAATTTTTTGCCAAATATTCACTTACTGTCAAGGGCCCTTATGTATCTGTAATAAAAGTTTTATTTAGATTGTAACTAAGATATCCCAAGACATTTAACTGAGATAAGAAAAAATATTGTCTCTGTAGGATTAATATTAATTTAGTCCATGTCGTATAAGATATCCTCCTCATGTACAGATAAATTAATTATGTGTAAAGCCAAGATTTAAATATATGGAAAGAGTCCAGTTTGGTACTTGCTATTATTTTGGTTTTATTTGAAATTCCTAGTAAACCCCAAGTAACAACTATAAATCAGTTGACATACATCATGATCTGTATCTGAAAAGGGCTGTAAAATATTTTTGAGTATGTATTAACATGAAAAACAGTAAGCTTTGTTGAGCATTATTAAGTGATCATTAAATTAAAGAAGGATTGGGGCTGGGGATTTAGCTCAGTGGCAAAAGCGCCTGCCTGGCAAGCGCAAGGTTGTGAGTTCGGTTCCTGGTACCGAAGAAAAACCAAAAAAAAAAAAAAAAAAATTTAAGAAGGATTGTAATGAATTGTATGATAATAATTTGCACTAACATAATGTAATAAGTTTCACTTAGCAGCAGCCACTTATTCCTTTGACATTTTTGTTCCTAAAGAGGTAGTTTGTGGTCTTATTGGATTTATTTTAACTATCAAATAAAAACACTTAAGACTGAGTTTTCTTCTTTACCCCATCTCAGTAACGTTGCTTTCTCTCAACATGGCACAATATATTTTAGTTAAATTTTTCGGGTGTTTTTTGGCTTTCTTTAATATGTGACTCTACTATAGAAGAATATCCATTTAGAAAGTAATAATAGAGTAATAGCAACTGTAACTAAATTATTAAGATAATTTTTATAATTGATACAATAAGAAAATATTAATTGCCCCTAATTTTCTGGGTAAGAAAACACTAGCTTTGGCTTTTCAATATATTCTTGACACATTTCTTTTTTTTGTTTGTTTGTTTTTTTTGTTTTTTTCTCTGGTACCGGGAACCGAACTCACGACCTTGCGCTTGCCAGGCAGGCGCTTTGCCGCTGAGCTAACTCCCCAGCCCCAACACATTTCCATATAAATAGAAATGCACATATTAACCCTGCATTTTTTTATTTCAGTCATTTTTATCCACATTAAAAATAAAAAAGTAACCTGAAGACCTATATTTCTGCTCCTATCATGAAATTTAGCAAAAAGAAGTATGAAACATATGGCATGTAATATTTGTTCAGACTACTTTAATTCTTAATAGCTCATTTCAAATTCCTTTTTATAAAGTCTAACATTTCTCATGATGAAGAATATTCTATAATTGGCAGAATTATAGAATATTCTAAAACACCTGGAAAAGTGTAGCAATATAACTCTTCTGACAGTATTGTGAGAAAATAAATCAAAATAATTTATTGAATAAAATTCTGCCTAAAAAGTGCATTGTTCAATGTGTATACTTACGATATTTTCCTTTGATAAATCTCGACACAAACTAATCTATAATATTGGTAGTCTAGTTTTTTTTCATTCCTTTGGAATTGCCAAAATTAACAATACTCTATTTTGCACATGAGAGAGCTGTCAATTCTTTTTTAAATAATATTTTCAATAACTTTGTCAAATACATGCAATCTATAGTTATGTGATTTTAAAAACATTTGAAATGCAATGAGAATTGTCTGTAGTAAAATATTTTTGTAAACATTTTAAATTGCACCACTGAGTATGAACACAATATTTACAATCTATAACTATTTCTGCTATTACCATATAAAACACACTGTAAGCCAATCACTTCCTCTCATTTTGATTTGATATTTTGTATGTGATTTTTTTCAGAATGGTACATAGTAATTGTACATCTTTACAATGTATGGTATGATGTTTTGATAGAAATATTTTGTTTAATAATCAAATGATGGTAGTGAGTATATGCATTGCCTCATATTTCTTTTTCTTTGTTTTGTTTTGTTTTTTTCTGGTACCAGGAATTGAACTCACGAACTTGTGCTTGCCAGGCAGGCGCTGTGCCACTGAGCTAAATCTCCAGCTCCTCATATTTCTATTATTATCTGTGTGGCAATCATATTTCCTAGAGCTGTTTTACAATAGTTCATTTAATACCATTAATCATATAGAACACTGAAACCTAGCCTACCTACTTATTTTGTTTTTTTGAGACAGTGTCTTGCTATGCAGTTCAGGCTGGCCTTGAGCTCACTTTGTAGCCCAGGCTGGTCTCAAACTCACAAGGATCCTCCTGCCTCAGCCTCCCGAGTGCTGGGGTTACAGTCATGCACCACCATGCCTGGCTATAGTCTACCTATTTAACTAACTTGGCACTGATTTATCAGGCTCTCCATACCCTCCCCACGCCCCTCCATAGCCTCTTTTTAGTAACCACTCTTTTACTTTCTACTTCTTCTTTTTTTAAAATTTATTTCAAAAATAAAAGAAGGGAAACATTAACAAACAGACATCCATCTATAAAATGGCATAACAATACAAGCAACACTGAACTACAGACTAAGTGGTAGGAAATTAACAATGGTTGTTGTATTACATATTGATATCTTCAAAGTGGTTTCTCAGGAAAACAAATAGAGACATGAAAGACTGATCAAATAAGTAAACATTAACTGTCCCTTTCAGTAAAGCGATAGAAGTCAGTTGTATAACTATGTTAGCTATCCTGTATATACATACATACATAATTTCCCATTCTTTCTTTCCTCTTTTCCCTCACCCCAGTTGCTCTTTACTTTTGAGCATTTTCCTTTCATTTCACAATGTCTATACCTCCTAATATTTATTCACTCTTTCAGGTTCTTACACTAGTGAGACAGTACGTTGCTTACACATGGAGGTCTGGTTTATTTCACTTATGAGTATGGTCTCTAGTTGTGACCATTTACCTGTAAAAGACTCGAGTTTATCTTTCTTTATAGCTGAGTAATATTCCATTATATTAAATTCTCTAAAATTTACAGGTGAGTTAGATGAGGGATGAGTATTTGCATATCTTTCCTGGTTTATTTCATTTAGCACAATGTCCTCCCGATTTTTCTGTTTCTGCAAATAATAGAATTTTCTTCTTCTTTTTTTTTTTTTTTGTTTTTCTCCGGTACCAGGAACCGAACTCACGACCTTGCGCTTGCAAGGCAGGTGCTTTGCCGCTGAGCTAAATCCCCAGCCCCAAGAATTTTCTTCTTTTTAGACTTAATAATATTCCATTGTGTGTATATATATCACAAAATGTCAGTTCACAGTGCATTAAAAACTGAAACACAAGATAAGACCTGAAAAGTTAAAACAACCAGAAGAGAACACAAAAGAAAAACTTCATGGCATTGGTTTGGGAAAGGTTTTCTTTAAAAACGTCCTAAAATTGCATCCAAGAAAAACAAAAACAGACAAATGAGATTTTATAAACTAACTATTTAGTGCATGATAAAGACAACAGCCAAAAGGGTGGAAAAAAACCTACAGAATGGAACAAAGCAATGCATGTGTGAAGGAGGCTCTGTGACTCTGATTCCAAGTTTAGCCTCTTAGCAGGTATATGTTATGGTTTCTCATGTTACAGGAACTTCAGATTTGTGCAGTGAGAGGAAAATTTCCTTCTTTCCTGAAAACATGCTTCTATTTATTCAATCTTATATTAGAGATCATGCAAAGCCAGTTGATCATGTGACTTGCTTTTAATACTTATTTACCGCACTGGTCATTTTTACATGGCTTCTTCTGCCTGAGTTCAGAAATTTTCATTTTTTTCTTAGTTTTGCCTGATATTTCAACATGATTTTATAAAATCTTGATTCTGAAATCTCCATTGCTTCTATGTTTTTCAATTTCAATACTCAAATTTTGGTAAGGGCAATTACATTCACAAATTTGACAGACATATGAACTATTTCAGAATGCTGTGGTCATGTCCTACAGCTGTACCAATACTCTTGATCATAAGTTTGTCCATTTGAGAATCTGCACCACTGTATTTTTATTCAGTCCATATTTCACTAAGTTTATACAGGAAATTTATTAAATATATGTCAAACAAATTGCTGAAAAAATTATATAAATATTTGTATTGTACCATTGTATAGTATTAAATAAAAAATTGGTAGGAATTATATATAGGTTTTGCCTTACTTTGTACTTTTCATAAAATGCAGGAGAAAGTAGGCAACAATATTTTAAAATTGAGTGGAAATGAGATCTACACCACTACCATGTTAAATATAGCTTTCAACTTTAGTAGTTTAAGTTAGTAAATAATAATAAGCAGCTTTATAAAACATGTATTACCAGTATGAGTATCAAATCAAGTTGTTTTTCAAAGCATCAACCAAATTTTCCCATCGTGCCATTTACCTAATGTTATTACAATATAGAGAAAAATATATTTTCCCGTGGTTGTTACAGCTCTGCAGCGCCCTCTGAGTAATGTCATTTCCTGCCAACATTTCAACATTTACACACATGTTTATAGCTCTTAGATGAGTAGCATCAACAACTCCCTAAAAACTCTTCCATTGTGAAATCTGTAATGCAGATGTTAACATCTTTACTTCTGCTGTCCTAACACAATATTAGTTAATGATCCTAATAACCATTAAGTCATTCAAGTGAGAAAATTGAGACTCTTACTACACTCCATCCTCTTCTTCGCTCTAAAATCCTAATTAAGTAGTATGTCCTAAATATATTAACTCATAAACTATTTTTCATATCTCTTTTTCCATTCCACTCTGGCTACCACAGCAGAAAAGAACTAATTTGAAGCCAGGAGTCTCAATCTTCTACACAAACATCACAGTCTTCTTTCTGAATTCTAAGTGTGATTACACCATTTAGTACTTTAAAACCTCTCAGTGGTTACCCATCTACCACACGACTGTACCACACTGTCAATGTGGCATAAATTTTCCTTGATGCTGCAGTTTCAGTTTTGAGTTACATTAGCTGCTTATGTGTTAATAAGACTAGAAAGTAAGTCTCTCAAAAATAAATATTCTTTTCAAAAACATAAAGTTTTATACTTTGAAAACTGTATGGAAATATGTTAGCAGGGTGAAAATCTATGCTTCACTGGAATTTTACATTTCTTAATGGTTTTAAATGTGTTGCAAGTGTCCTACTTACATATGAAGATGCATCACAAGTTGTTTACTGTTTACACTATTTAAAGATCTCAAATTGACCCTTTTATCCCAAATTACTTCCAGATTTTCCTACAGTTCTCTGACTTTTTATTTCCACATTGATTTTCTCACCCTGTCTTACACTTTCTCTTCTGGTCATTTTTTTGAGAAGTTTGAAATCTCTCTGAGGAACATTTCCCATTCCCACTATTGTTTTGATTGATCCTGAGTCCATCCCAATATGTGACACCTCATTATTATTACAGGCCTTTTCCTGTATGTTTAAACCACTTGCACGGTTATAATTGCATCTGTATTACCATGATACAATTATCCATTTATGCATGTAGCTTCTACATCAGATGATCAATGCCCTAAGCACATCATTTATATTTTCCCCCTTTAAAACCAATATATAGCACAATATCTTCCATGAAGTCAGTGTTCAATAATTTTCAGATTGAATTAACTTGTACTGCACTTGTAATTTATAGTCACAATATATTGAATGCTTACATATGATCTCTTTACTTTTCCAAGAAATGCCAAAGGAAATTCCCAATAGTGTATTAAACCCACTGGTTTATAACGATTATGATATGCTCTCTTGCTCTTTTAGAAACCACGGCATTTGTCTATCTGCAGGCTACTGATGCATTAACAGTTCCTTTGAACGTTCATTTTCCTTGCTTGGATTCTGTGCACCTAATACAAAATTTAGAATTGAAGTGCAGAATAACTTACAGAAAAGCTTTAAGTTAGGCCACATGCTCAAACAGTGCCTGTAGGAGTCCCTCCACAGTTTAAAAGTGATTGTCAATCCCACTGTAAAAGTGATTGTCAGGCCTTTAACTGTGAAAATGTTCACATTCAGGATAATTGCTGTATTTTGAATCTGAGTGTATCAGTGTCACTCTTTACAAGTTTAACTGTCGGCCCTTCATTTTAATTCCATTATTTTACATGCAGTAATCCCATAGTTTTCTTGATGGGAAATTTGTCTCTCTTTTATTATTTTCTTTCAAATTGTTCATTATCTCCACAGAGTGGCAATTTTTTCATGTACTCTACTAATACTTGTTAGGTGCCTATTATGTGTTACCCATACACAGCAAATGTGGGATAACATCATGAATAAAACAGTCAAACTCCCTTCCCTGGAAGATTTTACATTATTGTAAGGGCAGATAAGCCAAGAATAATTAACATCTTGAAGAAGTCTATGATAGAGTTCTGTTACAAGGTAACAAGTCATCTGAAAAAGAGTTTAGTAGAGTAAAAAGAATTGAAGATATGTGTTTTGGGTAGCACGATGGAGGAATCTGCGAACTGCACAACTAAATAGGATGACCAGAGGGGTTAAATCTTAAATAGAGGATTTGATCTACCCCTAATTTTGGGAGTGATGATAATATCAGCAAAACAATATCTGGCGTATTACTGATGTGGAACTGCAAAGAACCCAAACGAATGCCCTAAGACAGGAGTATACCTGAATTTTAGAAGACCCACAGATAGAGCTGATATTAACTACTGAGGCCAGAGGGGAAAGAAGGATCAAAACAGAGAAAGACACATAAACCTCTTAAGGAGTCTGAGTATTCCTTCAAAGTTTAGATAGAGAGTTACTAAAAGTTATGAGCAAACATGCTTAAAGATTTGAGTCGCTAAGTTGAACTTAAAATGACTAGTGGATGTAGAATTTAGACTGTAAATCTTAGAGTTACTGGCACCTTAGACCAAAATAGGAACAATGGAAAACTGAAATTATGGAGTTGACCACTTACAGCAATGGGGAAAGTGTGAATAAAACATGTTTTGTAGGAAGATGACAAATTCGATTAGTAATATTTAAAATGAACTGCTATTGATATCCTAAGATAGTTTGTTAAATGAGGACTGGTGCATCGCAGGTCATTACCAAAGAGTAGAGAAGTTGTTAAAAAAGCATTACTCCTAACACTTTGTGCACTGCACCATCTTTATTGTTGAATGCCAGATTTATAACTTCAAGCGTACTAAATAAATCTGCTTTTTATGTTTCTTCTACTATAGATTTCTCCTGGAGGATCAGCCTTTCCACAAAAAAAATCTGATGCTGGAAAAGTAAACTAAAAGCCATCACCTAATTAATTTCTATCAAAAATAGAAATTTATTCTATGATGATTTAATGCTTCTTTCTCTAGAAATAATAGTAACTAGTAGAGCAATGTCCACAGTATTTCCATATCTTGCATCTATAGGAAAATATCAACTTGTTAATAGTAAGTTTTATGCCTATTAAGATGTGAAATATAGTGATGTATGCTCCAACATATATATATGAATATGTATACATGCATATATATTTACATATTGCTATATATATTTGCATAAACACAAGTATTCATGTACAATAGTTAAAAAGTGTTAGTTCTTGTATATTTATCTTTCAAAAGTGAGTGACAGTCTGAGCAGGTTTTTCAGTTTACTGTCATAAAGATGGCTTCATGTGAGATCAATTAATGTAAAACTTATCAATACCTTATTTTAAGGAATACCTCAATTTTAAAGGAAACTTGCAGAATACCTAAATTGGGGTTGGAATTTGTTTTCTTTTAGGGCTTGAAACACTTCACTCCAATCCCTATTGACCTCTAAAGTTTGTGTAGAGACATCTGCTGTGATTCTAGTGGGTTTACCCTCATGTATGATTTGTTGTCTTTCTATAACAGCTTTTAAGATGTTGTTCCTATAATACCTATAATGGATTTCTAGAATTTTCAATGAATGTGATGTGCTGAGCACTTCTTTCAGTCATGATTATTTGATGTTCTATGTGTTTCACTTGTATCTATGTTTATTTCTTTTTCTTCTATTTGGGAAGATTTCTCCCATTAATTTTGTGAACAGATTTTTTGTGCCATTTGTGTTGTCTTCTGATCGTTTCCTTACTCAGATTATTCTTAGGTTAGTCTTCTTTGCATCATCTAGCAGTTGTCAAATCAATGTTTCATTTTTGCTTGCTGGTTTTAAGGTGTCTTTGAGTAGTTGGACTTTGAAGATGTCATTATTTTCTAGTTCTGAAATTCTATCCTCCCACTGATCTGACTTGCTGCCCGTGCTTTCAATATGATTTTTAATCTCCTGAATTTCTAATTAAAACCTTTTCATGCACACTAATTGCTTGGTGAACTGGTCATTTATGTTCTGTACAATTTGCTTATATCATCCAGCATTCTGTTAATATTTTTTGAGAGCTCTTGTATTTTTTTTATCATTTCTTCCATCATATGTTTTAGTTATACCTTTTCTAATCCCACTGATCATCTCTTTGAGGTGTTTTGTAATGTCCTCTGCACTTTTTCCAGTAGTTCTGGTGTGTTGCTTATACAGTAAGTCACCAAATTAAAAAGGAGGTCCATTCCAAGATAATGTTCCTAAATTAGAACTTTCCACACAATGGAAATTCAGACTACACCTGGCCACTGGTCATAGAAGTGGTGTCTGAGTCTTTTAGCCCATAACTCTCCCGGTGTCTGTTGCCATCCTGACCACAGCTACCTGATCATGATCTTCTGTGGTTGTTTCTCATTCAGTCTCTGTGGGATTTTAACCATGAGAAACCTGAGAGGAAGACAACCCACAGCTGTTCTCAGACTCAGATTCAGTTGGCCCCTCCCTAGATCGACATCTGACCAAGCCCTCTCTTCAGAGGATGTGGCAGAAGCTTGGATTGAGGTCACCCACCAGCTGTTGTAGCACGCAGCATCCACAGTTCTGTTCCATAGGTGCATTTCCCTCTGAAGGTTTCTGGAGCTCTCCATGTTCACTGTGTCTCTGTAGATTCTGTCTTCCTTCCTCATAAGCCACGAGCCATGGAAAAAGTGCAAATAGTCCCTTCCTTTTTCTATACTGGGTTCTGTATATCAAGTTTATCAGTAGGATTCAATTTTACCATCAGATCCTTCCTAGGTCCCATGGATCAAACGCCTTCCTTCTTTTCTTCCCCAGATTTTTACTTCCCAGTGTTTGGACTCAAATCTTGGAGAGGCTGATTTGTTGCTGTTTACCACTCCACCATCTGCCTGGAAGTCTATCAACAACAACAAATGGGATCACTTTAAATTAAAAAACACTTGTGTGCAGCCAAGGAAACCCCTAACAGAGAAAAGAGACAGTCTACAGAATGGAAAATAATTGCCAGCTATTCCTTAGACAAAAGACTAACATATAAAAATATATATAAAGAACACAAAATAATTAGACCCCCAGATTTAAAGACACAACATAAAAATGGGCATCTGAAATTAATAAGACATTTCTCAGATGAAGAAATACCTACAACAGATAAATACACTAAGAAATGTTTACCATTGCTGGCCATTCAAGAAATACAAATTACAACAACACAGAGATCACTCCTCTCTCCGAAAAGAGTGGCTACCATCAAAAAATCCACCACTAAGAAATGCTGGCAATGCTGTGGGGAGAAAGGAACCCTTTTCCATTTCTAGGGGAACTCTAAACTGGTATAGCTGCTATGGAAATCAGTATAGAAATTCCTCAAAAAGCTATAAGGGGAAATTTTATTTGACCCAACTATTCCTCTTCTAGGTATCTTCCAAAAAGAGTTAAAGACATCATAGCACAGTGACACATGCATATGAATGCTTATAGCAGTGCAGTTCATAATAGCTAAATCTTGGAAATAACCTGTATGTCCATCAACAATGAATGGATGCAAAAGTGGTATTTATGTACCATAAAGTACTACTCTGCCTTTAAAAGTATAAACTTTAATTTGTATGTGAATGGATGCACTTTGAGACCATAATGTTAAGTGATGTAACTCAGTCACACACAACTTAAGTATCACGAGACTTCTCTTACATGAAGTATATATATATATAAGCATATATCCAAATTAGAGAAGATAATATTTAAAAAGAGAAAGAAAAGAAGCTGTTGAAAAGTATTGCATTGCAGACATCATTTTTAAATGTACCTACAAGTGCACTTTGACAGTTTAACTGTCAAAGGATAAACAGTATAATTATTTAATTTAATTATTTAATTAAAATTAATTATGTCAAAGTATAATTATGTGCTCTTTGACCTATTGGTCTTTTTATTTTAATCCTTATGTGATAATTAACTTAGTCAGATCTTGTAAGATAAATAAATGAAATAAAAGGAGTAAATGTTAGGAACCAAAAATTCACAGGGGTTAGTTTCACAGGGGCTGACTAGAGGCTTGGGATTACAGGGGCTGACTAGAGTATCACCTTTTTGAGATTCCCTATCATCTCATTAGGGGTAGGCAATCTCTCACCTACTAAGACTGAGACCAAGACTAAGACTAAGGTGGCTAAGGCTAAGGCTAAGGCTAAGGCTAAGGCTAACAATACTCCAGGGCAAGATCCGCATTAGTTAAGATCAATCAGTGCCTGCCTCTGGGTCATCCAATAATCCCCTCCTCAATCAATCAGTGCTGAGGTTCTGGCTGCCTCATGGCGTTCTTTTCCTCATGAACAACTGATCATCTCAAATCCCTGCTGTACTGCCATTTTGTCCCTTGCCCTTTCTTTCTTTCTTTCTTTCTTTCTTTCTTTCTTTCTTTCTTTCTTTCTTTCTTTCTTTCTTTCTTTCTTTTTCTTTCTTTCTTTCTTTCTTTCTTTCTTTCTTTCTTTCTTCTTTCTTTCTCTCTCTCTTCTTTCTTTCTTTCTTTCTTTCTTTCTTTGTTTCTTTTTTATTTCTTTTTTGTCTTCCTACCATATGTCTTAATATCTGACAGGAGATTGGAACCTACTGCAAGGTTCTTCAATAGCTGGAGGAAAGGGGGAAAAAAGAATTTAAATGTGTTATGTGCATGTATACATCCTTTTGGGAGCTGGCCTTTCTTCTTATCTATAGCAAGCATACAGCTAAGGATAAAATAAGAGATGATGCAATATGGTTTCTGGGAGTCCAGAAAGGTCAGAGCTCTTATGGCTAAGATAAAAACTTCTCTAGGCTTCTCAGTATTTATTGAGTCCTTAACATATCAGGGGCGCACAGGGAAGTGTAGGGAACATCTGTGGCAAAAGCTGTGAAAGTTAGCAAGGCCTTGAGAAATGAAACAAAGGCATTCCAAGCCTTAAATCTTTGTTAAAGTGAGAGGTATTTGATCTCTGAAGTTGGCAGTATTCGCCTTGAAAATCTGAGGAAGTGTCAGCACCTGCAGCTGCAGGATTATCTTATTATGAGATGTGTCACATTGTCACAGATCGCTCTAGGTCTCCACTGTGACCGCTGGTGTGGAGGGTTCTATTTTCAGAACACCAGCTGCTGTCTCTCAGGGCAAGTCACCTAGGCCTGGGACACACTCATAAGTTAATACAGAAAGCCAGCTGATTAATTCTAGAGCCTACTCAAGCAGCCTAAGTGCTGCTTCAAGTGGTCTCTGTCACAATCCTCTGAAATGCATGTAATCATTTCTGCAGACATGTAGAGACAAAAGTTTAGAAAAGAAGAAAAACATGTAAACTTAAATATTTCAATTTATTCAAATCTTTAAAATATGAATTCTTCTTTTGATTTTTTAAGGTCTGAAAAATAATTTTTAAAGCTATAATGAAAGAGAGAGCTGATAATTCAGCTATGATTTTGAACATACAGTGTTGCTTTATTAGAGAAAAGTGAGAAGAGGTTATAACATGTAAAAATGGAAAAAACATAAAAGTGAAAATAGGCTAAATATTGTTATGCATACTGTAATACTCAGGTGTTAAAAAGAAATTATATATGATAAATAATATCTTCTTTTTTAAATACTTCTATCTATTCTATAAAATCATGTTGAAGTCTGAAATAGTTTTAAATAGTTTAACAATTTTGGATGGTACAAAATTAGAGCTATAGTTTTCTTAGAATTACTTCATTTTAGGATGTATCTCTATAATCTGTGGTTGGAAGAGAGAAGTCAGTTGTAACCAGGTAAAGATATTTCATTATAAGCTTAGAATTGTATGCATTTCAGCAAAATCTCAAAGCATGTTCAAATCTGTTACACAGATTGAAAGACAAAATAATTATCCATCTCAGGTCTGGAATATCAAAAAGCTGAGTAAGTGGTTAAAAATGAAAATAAGTAAAGATTGTTAGAATGGTATTTGTATCTCAAACATATGAAGTTTACTTTTACATGTTTTGTTGAAATAAAATTTACCAAGAAGAAACCAGTTTGTAAATACACAACTCAACACATTCTGACAACTGTATACCTAAGCAACATCCACCCAAGATCTACCACCTTTTCAACCAGTAGAAGAGCTTCTTGATGCATGACCATCACTGGTTAATCATCCCTGCTTTCTCCAGCACTGTATTAATTTTGTTGGTATTGCGTTCATACAAAGAAATGTGTACTATTTTCAAATTATTTTTAGCGAGTTTAATTATTTTAACAGTGTTTTTGATAATCATTTTGCTAAAATCCAATCTTATTTTAAAGTAGCGCTCCATTTTATGAATATAGTGCGAATTTTTATCACTTTTATCTACAGATAGTCATTAGGGTTATTTACTCTTTTGATAGTTGTGAAGAGAGCTGCTATGAATATTTGCATGCAGTTTATTCTGGATTAATTTTATGTACAAGTAGGGTGGAATTGCTTGATAATATATTGAGTGTATTTTTAACTTTTTAAAAATCCACCAAATAATATTGCAAGATCTTGTATGAATTTTCTTTCTGAGATCTTTTTGAGAATCCAAATTGTTTCAGAGAGCATTTTTATTTTAAAATTTCTTTAGTCTCTCAAATTTTAGATATCCTAGTGGGATGGAATGGGTTTCCATTGTAGCTTTAATTTTCATGTCCTTGATACATAAGTGTGCTGATTACCTTTTATCTTTTTAATTGCCATTCACATATCTCATTTGGTGAATTGTGTAGTCAAGTTCCTAGAGTTGTATCCATTGGCTTCTGGGTTTTCTTACCCAAAGTCAGTTCCATGGTACCATATTTTATCTGTCACTTGTCTGGTTTTCGGCCAAAACTTCCTCTGCTTCCCTCTTCTAAGAGGTCTTACAATTGATTTTAGTGCTTATCTAGGTAGTACCCTCATCTCAACTTCCTTAACCACATCTGCATGCCTCTTTTTGCATATAAGAAAACATTAGGTCACAGAGATTCGGGCCTTTAAATATTTTATATATCACTCTAGCTCACTCTAATATCTAAAATATCACTATAAAGGAGTGACATAAGTTCTTACACTAATCAATAATTCAATCAATTCTGTGTAATTCTGTCACTGGTCTCTGAGTGCAGTAGGCTCATGGATTTTATATCAGGCATCATTTCTTCTGGGACTTCAGATATGCTACTTTTACTGAGCTGAATGTTTTGTCCTAGAATCCTCTATGCTGGGCTCTCTGCCTCACTTTCTGTGATTTCTTTGACTATGTTGCATTATCAAAAACTTCTATACAATAACATGGTATAATAACACCTTTGTAATTCCTTTGTTTCCCTGGTCTGATTTGTGTTTCCTCCACAGCATTATATATAAAAAAAAGAGAGAAATTGCACAGAGAGAGAATTCGTACTGATTGCTGGTTTTGCAAGCCTGTGCACCATATCTGGCCTTAAGGAAAATAATTTTTTCTCTTATGCTGAGACTATAAGCTCTATGAAGGCAAAGATAATGTTTTTATTCTACTGTATCTTCAAGGTCTGGAAGTCAGCTCATTTTGAGTCAATAAATGTAAGTTCACAACTTCTAGAATTGCAGTTTGCATACTTTATTCAACATTATCGTATATTCCTAGGAGGTGTATGAAAAACATGGAGAAATATATTATTTATATATTCTTTTCTCCAACAATGAACTCCCAAATAAGAATATTTCATGAAAAATCACCGAGAGGTTTAAGTAGTTTTTTAATCAATATTTTATTATATTAGCAATATGTTTTTTTGAAAACATATTTGAATTTAGAGATTCAAAACTGTAATTTATTTGCTGTTTGACCTTATTGAAATAAAAAAATCTCTTTAAGCTTTCAGCCAATTTTCTTGCCTAAAAACTGACAATAAAACCATTCTTGTATTGGTCAGAAGATGCAAGTTAACACTCATATGTGTTGTTGGTATATAAATTGTAAATCCCAACACTAATAATTTTGTTAAGTAAGCAATGTACATTGCTACTTAATTCTTCTCAGGGGTACATGTTTATTTACTTGCTCCAAAGGTAATGTGATAAAAAGACTAATTTCATAACCTTTTAGATATTTTAGAGAGGGAAAGAATAAAACAGGAAAATATGCATTTGAAAAATCTCTCACACTGCACTAGAAGTAGTGGTCAACAATATTATTTGAGTATATAGCTATTATTCTACTATATTATTTGAGTACATGAGATTGTTTTGCATAAGTTATCCTTTAATTACCCAAATCAGGCAATTTTACACAAATAAATGAAATTTACAAATATTAAATTATTCATTCAAATTCACAAGGAGAATAGTAGATAGTTCCTAAACAAATCAATCTTTAACCCACAATTCAGACATTTTTTCAAATTATGAGGTTGCTTTTCTGATAAAGTGATAATACAGCTTAAGTACTTCTTTAAAATAACAACATATCAATATATATTTCTTGTACAGTACTCAAATACTACCTTGAATACTAAAAATTATGATCTTCCTGCAGGTTTGCAATATCTTTGTGAGACTGAAATAGGTACATAACTTAGAACTGCTATGCTTTTCCATTAGGTCTCTTTTGTGTGTTATAAAAATTGCTCCTCCTCGCTCTCATTTCACTGCTCCTCCCTCCAACTTTTGTCAAATTCTTTGCAAATGCATATCTTTATGAGCACATTCACCACTGTGGAGTGTGTGTGTGTGTGTGTGTGTGTGTGTGTGTGTGTGTGTTTGCTTGCATGTATGTTTTATGAAGCATATAGCCTTCAGAATAATCAAATTGATGATTAAATATTGCTGAGAAGTCGGGTGAGATATGGAATCAAGTGAGCTGCACTGAGTAGGTGTCAGTTTCAGAAAACCTATCCT
The DNA here is from genome assembly GCF_000276665.1 of Chinchilla lanigera. Lineage (NCBI taxonomy): Eukaryota > Metazoa > Chordata > Mammalia > Rodentia > Chinchillidae > Chinchilla > Chinchilla lanigera. The sequence goes on along the minus strand of NW_004955443.1, from coordinate 15,683,425 downwards.
CAAACATTTTTGTTCCTTCCTTTTCCCTCCTTCTCTTCTTCCTCCTGTTCTCTTCCCTGTGTCCCGTATCTTGCTCCTCCACTTTCTTCTTCTTCCCATTTTTAAAGCTGTGTAAAACACCTTTGCAGAAAGACATGTTTAAATCTAATTGCTGAGAAGACTGCTGATCTCGAAAATCAATCAGTAGGAAATACTCTATGTCTAGGATTTTGAAATAAAATAGGTTGGAACTCTAACTAATTGTCCTGTATTTTAAAACTTTGGCTCCAGAAAGATACATTATAATGGGCTGCATGGCAGTTTTCAATTACAACAAGAAAGAAATGTATCAGTTATTATTATTAATCAAACAATGCCCTTTATTATTACTATTCTTTTTGTTCTACTAAAATTTGCTAGTATAATTATATTTCACTTCTACAAACAGAAGTATAGGGAATAAAAGTAGTTCCAAAGGAAGATCTAAGAAAATTCCATACATTCAAATATTTTTGTGTTCCAGGAATTGAATTCAGGACCTTACACTTGCTAGGCAGGAGTTGTAACCGCTGAGCTATATCTCTAGTCCCAATTTTGCATTTTTCAATACAGTTTAGTTATTGTAATAGTGAAATGTAGTTTAATAAACAGAAACATTAAAATGCTGTTCTTATTATGAGATTCTGGAAATAATAATATACTCTGAATTTGCTTTACTATAACTATTAATTTTTTTAAAGTAACCTGACTTCAGATTTCCATATACACCCATCGTCAAAAGGAATTATTCTCTCCAATCGTCCAGAATATATAGACCATTAGGAAAAATCTACCTAAGGCAACACATACATTGCATTTTCTCTGTATTTTTTATATGACTTGAGAGATACAAAGATCTGAACACTCTACTGGATGCAAGTTTCTAGAGCAATATTTGTGGAAAATACTATTATTTTCATTTTTCTTTTTGAAAGCAGAAATAAAACAAAGAGCTGAAACTACTTTCTTGAGACTATTTCCCATATAAACTGACATATTTAACACCAGGACAGATTATGAGTACTGATTTACTTCAACAACCTCTTCATAAACCTGTAAAGAATTTTTCTGGGGTTGTAATTTAACACAGAGAATTTATATACTTATATATTAGTCAAAACAATGACCTGAAGGTAACAGAATCACATAGTAGTCCAAACTTCCATAGATTTCAAAATATTTAGTGTGAAGAAAAATGCAGCTACAACAAGGGAATATAGAAGACCCAGTGATACATTTGTTACCAAAGTCTTATCATAGTGCCTGTGTTTACCACAAAATTGAGTATAACATGTATTGCCATATATTCAAATTAACATATGTGCAATTAAGAAAAATGTGAACTGAGTTAACTAATCTTAAAAATTATATATATATATATATATTTATATATATATGCAGTGTTAAATTAATGTACTACTTCAATGGAAATGTGACCCACAAATTTATGTAAAAAATACTTAAATGTAGTTCATAAAATGTTGCCTAGAAAATGATTATCTCACAATATATTGCAGTACTCTTAAATTTCAATAATAGTAGGGAAATAAAAATGTATTTCTGGTCATAAATACATAAAAAATAAAATATTTGCCTGATACATTATCTAGTTTATTATACACCTTTGTCCCCCTATACACCATCAGTATCTTAACATCCAAAGGAAGGAGATAGTCTCATTTTTGTACTGAAAGAAATTACACTAGGAAAACTCCAGATTCTGAGATCAAAAGGCTTGAAATATTGTTAGTGAACACCTTTGTAATTCTCTTGGATGCCTTGTATAACACAAGTTTTTATGAAGAGTAGGAAGTAAATGATAATTCTCTATGAGGAGAACAAGCAATTTTCCTCTACTCATCCTACTGACAATGAAGAAAAGTGAATATCAAAGGATGTGAAAATAAAACACAAAAACTTACCTCCTAAAATTCTTCTGAATTTTCCTTGTAAAATAATTTGTAAAATTCTTCAATATCTGGAAGCTTGTGGATTTTGGTTCAGATTCACCAAGTGAGCGAGATTCACCATCACAAATGAGATTTTTGCTCTCTGTGATAACCTTAGGTCTGAGTTTTTGTTCCAACCTTGCTCCCTTGATTCCTAGCATTTTAGCAATCTACATTAACTATATCTACATGTAATGAAGTGACATCTGAGCCACGTGTTGCTGTTTAAACCCTTCACTTCCTTATATGCATACATATATATGCTATTCTCATCCAAGAGGAGGGACTCTCCTTCCTTTATTTTTCTTTCTAATATGTGGTCATACAAATATATCACAGGAGCAGAACAGAATTAAGTAGAATTAATATAGTTAAATCATACCAATATGAATGATGTCATTAAATCATTAAATCATCCCAATATGAATGACGTGATTAAACCATTAAATCATCCCAATATGAATGATGTGATTTCTAAAATTAAGCAAAGAAAACCCACAATGTGCTCTTGCATGGTATGCAAACCTACACATGAGAATTCTTCAGCACATTGGACAAGAGGAAGATTTAGAGATTAGGAGGATGTTCTCTACCCTTCACATTCTGGTAAACTCTTCTTTTGTATACTATCAAATTTTCAGAGAGCTAAACATGTAACTTTAACAAAAATGTGTAGAAGCCCTCACAACAGTGATAGTTCCTTGGGTAATGGTTAGTTTCTTGTGTGATATGATCAAACATTTAGAGAATTAAGCCTGATCCACATTAATCTGTAGAGCACTTTAAGATTCAAAGCTTCCTTGGGAGCTTTTAATTTGCAAGGCATCAAGACAATATATTTTATACTTTCTTATGAAAGAAAATTTGACAGCCCTGAAATACTATCAATATCTTAATCCTTTGTCTTTAAGAAGTTTGGGAACTATAAATAAGAATATAAATTACATTAAACAACATGCATGGTAAATATGTCCTATAATTTAAAAGATATGACTAACATTAGTAAACATAAACAGAGTGAGATGAAAACCCATGTATTCTGGTTTCCCTGAGAGAGTTTCATTTCATGTCTGTGGTCTTGTTTTGTAATGTTTTGTAATTATTTTGTAATGCAATGTAATTGTTTTGTAACGTTTTGTAATTAACACCCTCTTTCACTCTCAAAAACATCATGGTTTGAAAGATGGTTTATATAGATGCTCTCAGCCTGTAGTTCATTAAAGCAAATGCTCCTAGCTTCTGTTTTCTCTTCTTTTTATTTTGTAATTCTTTAGGAATAAATTACCTTTCCTTGTGTGAATTTTTTGTCAGGTCATTTTTCTCAAAAATATACAAGATATTTAAGAATACTGCTACTGCAATACATTCACTGTCTTTGTTTTTTGAATTACTGAATAGTTCAGTGTTTTCCAGTTTAAAAAATAATAAACAACAGTGAGTTGAGGAGTATAATTACTGTATAAAACCAATTAAGGTAAATTTGGTTTAATATAAAAAATAAGAATTTGTAATACACATTCCAAATTCGCAATGCAAAAGGCAGAGACAGAAATACAAATATATAAACTTATATATTCCAGCAAGAGCTGAGAAATATCAGTATGTATGCTAACTCTAAAAATATTTTCTTTTTCTTCATATTAAGAAAGATCTTTGGAATAAACAACTTAAAAGCACAGCTTGAAATGGACTAATTGTAAGGAAAAGAGTGGCAAACTTACACAGCCACATACAAATGTGAATAGGCTTCCAGACAGCTAAAATGTGTCATTTGGAAGGAATGTGTCTCATTTATCCATTGTTTAGAGTGATTGAAATACATTGCTCTCACCCAGCTGCTTGGCAAGTGTTTCAATTAAGTGGGCACAAAATTTATCCTACTGCACTGTTCTTTTATTCTGCTCTATAGTATATAATTGCTTATGACTTTGGGCTTGTAGAGGCCTTCCATTGTCAGAAAAATAAAATAACACATCTCTTTTAAGGTAATAACCATAAGTTTTCTCAGCAGAAATTCTTGTTTGGTAAAAAGCTACTGATGCCGGAAGCATAGGCCATTTATTTTCATCACAGCATTAGCAAATTATGGAAAATTTTTTAAAAATGAACAAAAGACCTGAATAGACATTTCTCAAAAGATGATATATGAATGACCAACAAATATATGAGAAAAAATGCTCACCATCACTAATCATCGGGGAAATATAAATCAAAAACACAATGAGGTTCCACCTCATTCCTATCAGAATAGCTGCTGTAAAAAAAAAAAAAAATACTGTTGGAAAGGGTATACGGAAAATGACCTTTACATATTCTTGGTGTACATGGCAACTAGAATTGATGGAAAATAATGTGAGTTTCCTCAAAAAATTAAATATAAAAGTACCACAAGATCCTGAAATCCCTCTACTGGGCATACAGTACCCTTCCTTTCTTTGGAGAATTAGATTCTGGATCCCTGTGGATAACAAAATCTGCACATGTTTATTTCATTTATATAAAATGGAATTGAATTTGCATATAACCTGAGTACTGTCTATCACCTGCTTTAAATTGTCTCTAGGTTACTTATAATGCCTAATACAATGCAATTGGTATGTAAATAGCTGTTATCCTGTTTGGTGTAAGGAATACTGACAAGACAATAATTCAGTATCGACTCAATTCTTTTTCTGAGTAGTTTTGATTTTCATTGAATATGTAAGTACTAAATACGCAAATACTGATGATCAAATATATATCCAAAAGAAAGTGAGGATCCCGAGACACCTGTAATCTCATATTTATTATGGCACTATTCATAGTAGCTATGATATTGAGTCAAATTATGTGTCCATCAGTGAGTGAACAGATAAAGAAAGCATGGCATATATAATCAACGGAAAGTTATACAGCCTTTAAAATGAGGAAAGCTGCCAGTTGAAACAATATAGAGGAAAAAAAACAGTATGATAAGTGAAATTAACCCAGCACAAAAAAAAATATGGTCTTATTCATGTCATCTTAGTTACTTTTTCACTGCTGACCAGGTAACCAAGGTTGAAGGATGAAAGGTTTATTGTAGATCACAATTTGTAGAGGTTTGCATTCATAGTTAGCTGGGGTCAAGGGAGGGTGAAATGGCAGACTGACATCAAAGAGAAGAAGCAGTTCACAGTGGGCAAATAGGAGAAAGCAAAGCGGCAGAAGCAGCAGAAAATGAGACAAAACCCTCTCCTTTTTATCCCTTTCAGGATACTTGCCTTTTGTGTGGTGCCAGCTACGCCCAGGGTGGGCTTTCCCATTATCCACATCCAAAATTATGCTTACCGAACTGGTGGATTAATTTAGTAATCATGTACCCTTAATCCTAGCATCACACAACTTGACCCCAGCATCATACAGTTTAACCCCAGCATGACATAACCTGGAACCAGCCATGTTTTGAGGGGACACAAGCCATTATGCATGTGGGATCCACAGAAGCTGGTCTGACAGAAATAGAATGTGGAAGAGTGATTAGCAGAGAGTGAGGAGCACGAGTGGAGGAAGGGAGAGAGGTTGGTCAAACAGTACAGTAGTATGAAACAACAAACAAACAGACACAGAAGAATGCTTACCAGGGAGGACTTTGAATGCATTTGCTGCAAAAGAACATTAAATGTGTAAAGTGATGAATATGCTAATTACATTGATTTGATGACTATCAAATGTTATTTGTTTTGTTTTTTTCCAGTACCAGGAATCGAACTCAGGAAGTCGCTCTTGCCAGGCAGACGCTGGGCTGCTGAGCTAAATCCCCAGCCCCCAAATGTTATTATATTATAATATCACATCATTTTCTATAAGTATGTGCAATTATTGTGCACACCTCAAAAATAAAATTTTGTAAGATTTGCAGCATGTGTCATTCTGTGTGAAATACTCTAAAGCAGCAAAAATCGTCCAAGACATGATAGCATGATGATATTGTCCTAGAAGTTATGTTTCTATACAGGACATGAATCAAGGGTGTCTTAAACATTATCCAGGACTAAGATGTCACAGTTGTGTTGAAATTAAAGAAATTTAAAGGCAACAAAGTGCTATATTAATTTCACTCTGCGGTGTACAACAGGGACATTCTGATACACTTTGTTATACAGGAAGCTTTTAGATTATGTTGCAATTTTAATTTCTCACTAGATGTTTTCATGTGTTCTCAATGTTCTTACCTCTTTAATCTCTCTCATTTTCTTAAAGTAGAGAACTACAGTGTTGGAGAGGAACTTACAGAAACCTTAGAAAATCTCTCTGCTCCTTCAGACATACACACACACACACACACACAAATACACACACACACACACACACACACACACGGTACTCAGAGACAGACACACAGAGGAAAAAGGAGGGAACAACTTGTAATCTTCTGTCTACTAAGCAGTGACTCCTAGAGAGGTAGCAGAAGCAGCTCTGTTCTGAAGAAAAGAAAACCAACTTCCTTGTTTCAGCTTCATCAAGAAACTAATTGCTACTCGACCTAATCAAATACTTCCCAGTTCTTTAATCTTACTTATTAAAATGTTTGTTTATAAACATCTGAGTACTCTTTAATTTAATGTTTGATTGTAGGAATAATTTAAATTTGAAAAAATATTATATTCGAATTCTTCCACTAGCTACAGAGATTATTGTACGTTTTTTATGCATGGTATGCTCCATATAAATTTTTTTCCAGAGAAATATTAGGATCGATAAAAGATTTATTTTCTGCAAAGTGCAACTTTGTAAATTTTCCAGAGTGATGTTTTTTGTGAACCACATTTTATATTTTAGATCGGATATTTTCCCACTGCCATGCATATTGGGAATTCATAGCCTTGCAGTTACTACCTAACTGACATCTTATAAGTAAAACAACAGACTCCTGATCCAGCAGAGCTGACTCAACAAGAAATCTCTGAATCCGGCCCTCACTTTAAAAAGCAACCTCCTACCATATTGCCAGCGGAATTTGCTGAGCTTTTGTGTAGCAAAAATGATACCATTAATAATTTACTTTTTAGATTTATCTTTCTGTATTTCATCACGTACAGTAAAAGTCTTGTCATTAACTCCCAGTTTTTATGACCACAAATATTAATAGAATCATCTTCTATTGTATAGAAATTACTCTGACTCAGATTGGACCAATCTTCTGTTTCTTAAGAAGAAAACAAAATGTTAGAATGATTGTATGTTGGCCAAAGTCAAATAGCACAGAACAAAGAGTCAGAATGAGAACTGGTCATTTTTCCATGGTTTTATGTGGCCTGCAGGTTAAGTTGCGTGTCCACTCACTACTCATTAGACATTTCTTTACATTTCATTTGTTTACTTTTCTTTTGTTTACTTTTCTTTTCCTTTCCTACTTTCTATAATGAAAATCTTTTGGGAATATAAAACTTTGATAAACTATAAAAATCATCAAACTCTTTAAACTTTTCTGTGTCTGAATCTTTTGAAGTGTAACTTTATAGTGCCTCTCATACAAGGCAAAAATCTATTTCTCCCACCTTTGGACTGGGCTTGTGATTGGTTTTGGCCACCAAATTTCACCGTAATATTGTTATTCTGTTTCCTCGGGTTCAAAAAGACTCACCTGCCTGTTCTCAGTTCCTTGGGGTCCTAAAGGGCTACTATGAGAACAAAGTGAAACAAATATACAGGAGAATGGAAGCCTTCCTCTGGCTTCCAAGCATGGGCCAAGCAAGACCAGCAAGCACTGTGTCCATCTGGCCCAGAAAGTAATATGCCTATTACTACCATCATCACCACCAAATTTCTGTACTCTGGAATGTTATTGGTTTAAATTATATACTGGGGTGGTATATTACATGACTAAAGCTGACTGCTTTTGCTTCAAAAGGATAGCTCAATTCTCTGAAATATTTTATTAAAAATTTGTATGCACGCTTTAACTATTCATTGCATTAAACTCTCACTTTGATTGAACTGTGTAGTAGAAGTGGCCAAACAAGATTTCAGGAACAAAATCTACATTCTGAAATGAGTGAAACTGATGGAAACATGAGAAGGGTTTGATCACTAGTGGTATTTTACTTAGGGTACGGTTAGGGAGGTACAGTACCTGCGTAAGACCTTTTTCAATAGAAGCGCAAGTTGTCCACAGTCCAGTGAATATACCTATAAACTTCTGGATTACAGAAAAAAAGAAGTGAGTACAGCAGCATTCCTGCCATTCAAAAGAACAGTTCATCGATGCCAGGCAGATTTGTCAAGAATTTTGAATGTTTGAAAGATCTTGGTAATTCCTGTATAAATCCCTATCAAACAAATCTATATTATTTTCTTCAAGAGTTCCGGAAGGTTCCCACCATGCTCCCAGATGTCAGTTTGGCCTTGGGAAATGCTGTTTCACAGCAGAAATTGAAAGCGACCATCATAGTTATGCTGAGAAAGGTAATAATTTACAATTCAGGGAAGCTTAGACTTAAAAAAAAATAACTGACTTTCTCATGAGGTTTTAATTCAGGTATCATTATCAGAGAGAATAGAGTACATGTGGCAAAAGAATTCAACAGCTTTCTTACTGAGCACTGCTTTCAAGCTTTCTAGTGAATTGATACAGGCATTATTCTATCAAAATAAACATTCATTGACTAATTATAGAGTTCAGGACATCACCTGTAGCTACTTTGTATAGTGTAAAGTTTCCTTGTTTGAAGTCTCAAAAATACGTGCTTTGTTTCAGACCTTTTGTGCTTTTGGCAGAGAGCTGCTAACTCTGAATCTAACTAAATATAATTTGGATGATCTTTCATGCCTTCTGTGACATTAGAGGCTTTACTATTAATAACAGTTAATCATGTTGGTTTCTAGAAATCTTGAAGCCCCAAAATAATTACCTATAAATTATATGCATTTGTGTTCTAATTTTTGATTTACACGTGAGATTGATATATTTCTAAGGAATCATTTGCAGATTATTGAGTTTCATGATATACTTGTTCAAAGTTTACTCATACTACAGTACAAAACATCTTTAAAAAGTGAAAATTCTCTGCAGAAGAATAAACACATCTGTGTGAGAATAAAAACAACTTCTCATTTGTCAATGAAACTAATTAAAATTTTAGCACATTCAGATTCTAGGAAACATTGCTAGTGGGCTATAAACTACGTAACTTATTTGTAAAAAGAACATTGATGTTTATTTATTTATAGCTATAAGATTATGATTGTATAATTATGTAAAATTCATAAAACTAAATATATATACACATAGTTATTCAGGGATGTTATAAAATAATCATTATGGTGATACCACATATTAGCATTACCAGTTGATAAATTAATGCAGAACTTTAAGTCAAAATTTTTATAAATGTATAGCTGTAAGAAGCCATAGGTTCTTATTTATATTAGTTTGGCTAGTCATATCACATACTCTTTATCTTTAATAATCTTCTTAGCATATATTTACTTCTCATTTTTAGGTATAACAGCCATCACACAGAAAATACTTTTTAAAAAATGGGAACTATGAATTCTACAAAGTTAGCTATCAGACAAAATAAAATACAGTCATATCAAATGTACTGATTTAAATCAATATTCTTGAATGGTTCAATCTCTTATTCTGAGAACACCTGTGAAAGTGAGTGTGCTTGTGGTGGCATATCTATCCCCCTTTATCTCTCTTCTGTGATTAGAAGTTATGCTTCTTGAACGAAAATCCAAAGATGATGCATAGTTCAGAATACCATGGGGTGAACTAATAAATGCCCCCAAAAATGGAAGACAGAATATTATGAGTACATTAAATAGAAGTTACTTTGACAAGGTGTACAAAGGGCATTTCCAACAATTTCGATTAAACTGTTTGGTGAGAAAGCAGAAGAAAGAATCAGGCAAAGAGAATGGCAGTGAAAGACTGAAGCCTATTTGATCCTGAAGAGAAAGACAGATAATGCCTGCCATATTCAGTTATTTTCTACACTCAAGCTCTTCTTGTGAGCACAGGTTATGTTACCATTGAACTCTCAAAGAGTTTTTTAGACCACAGTGTATGCAAGCTTACTTAAATGAATTTAGAAATTGAGCAATCAAGATTCTAAAGTTTGTGCAGAAAAACAAAGTGAGCAGTAGCTTTGCCCTTTAGCAGGATCTTCTTGTGATAACTGGGTTCCATCAATATAAGGAAAATACACATTATACACATATACATATGTAAATTTTATATGTATACACACACACACACACACATATATATACATACATAAGAAGTATTGATCTGGTACTTTTTCCTACTTTTAAATTATCTTTCACAACTTTCCCCAATTTAACCATAACTATTGAATCTATTTTCAAATAGTAAATAAAAAAGGCAATACTGTCTATGATGAAGTGTTGAAATGAACCTATAATTTTCAGAGAAAAAGACCCACATTGTTAGCAAACAAGTCTATTAAAGCTAAGGTTTTTTCCTACAGCTTCAAATTTTAAAAAATGCTAACATTGCCAGCTAGACCTTCTTGTAAAGTTGGAAACCGACTGGTTATAGATATATAAGCCAGAGGAACTGCATCAGCATTTTCTAAATCTGTATTGGTGCTTTCATTCCAAGCATAATCAAGGCCAATCTTACTCCAGCCAACACATCTCGGAAATGTTATACAAAAACTTGTGGGTGTATCGATAATGACTTGCCCATGCCCTTTACACTACAAAGAATCTCTTAGGAAGCAAAATGAATAGTTACTTCAGCGAGCACATATAGGATTATTTAATACAAAATATGCATTTAAAAATAAAACTTACATTGAAAATATAGATAAACTGAAAATATAGAGAAAAGATTAGTTGTATAGTCATATACTATTTTATTTACTATTACAGTCACTCATAAGAAAATACATATTTATCATGTAATTACTCTGTGTAACAGTTTTAAAAACAAATCCTATAACTAAACTTTCCTACCTAATAGAAGAAGCATTAAAAATAGTTAAATACTTGTAGGTTAATTTAGAGTATTTGAAGTTAGCTATAGGATTAGCTAAGGGAGGTACAAATAGTCATGTCAAGCTTAGTTCACATGTGGCAAGGAAATGTTGGAACTCCCTGTTATGTAAAAGCACAAAATTTTTTGTGATCCTAGATGGCTAACTGAACATTTGCCCTTTTTTTATTACAACAGTTACTTAAAGAGAACGTTATCTGTCAGAGAAGTAGAAAAAACCTGAACATTCTTACACATGTGTTAAACGATCTGCCTAGGAAGAGACATGTCATTTTGTGGACATTGTATACAAATAGTCACAGAGACCATGTATCTGTCAGCTTTTTTTTTTTTGATGGAATAAAATGCTTGATGCACACAATGTAAAGGAGGAAATGGTTTATTTAACCCATAGTTTCAAAGCTTTCTGTCTACAATCTCCTGGCACCACTGCTGTGAGTCTGGAGAAGAACGTGGTGGTGGAAAGGCATGGTAATGCAGAGCGCTCACTCTGAGGCATCTGGGAAGTAGAGCACCAGGAAGAGCACCAGCAAGGGATGGACACCCAAGGCGTCCCATGGTCACCCACCACCTCCACCTGGACCCCACCTCTTCATAGCACATTCAGCTTTGAACATAAGCAGGTTCATGTACTGATGAGTCTAGCAGCCTGTGATTCAGTCCCCTTTGTAAGAGTCTTTTCTTCTAATCAAGTTGGCAAGATTAACAGGCACATGCCCTCCCAACCATACGAGGGGAGAAACAGAAGTTTAAGGCATTAAAATATGCAGGAAGACAATGGAATTAATAACTGAGCATTAATAATTCATTAAATAATAAGTTATATGTTAAAAGTAGCATTTGATTTAATTTCCAAGGTGAACCGGTATCCAGGCATGTCAATCAAGAGGAAACATTTGTGTAGGCAGAACGCATGTCATAAGCCAAAATCTCAGAGCACATATACTGGATAACTGAGTATGGAGAACTGCTAGGCATGTTATTCAATGAGATTCATTTCTGATGTCAACAAAAGCAAAGCAAAGCAAGGCTTGTTACTTGTAAAAGGAAATAAGAGATTTCATTTTATTCAGATTGCTGCAAAGAGGGAAAGATAACCCACTGTAAACTGACCTCAATTTCAATTAACACAAAGGTGGTGAAGGTTTTCAAAGGGAGAACAGGACAGAAGAAGAGAGCCCTGGAGAAATAAAAATATGAAGTTGCTGAAAGACTAAGAGGAGTATGGAAACAGGAAAACCAAAGAGGGGTCTAAATGAGAAATTACTGAAAATGGTTTCCTAGTGCGGGTTGGGACAATGTAGAATTTGGATTTTCACAGGATCACCTATTTTAATTTAAAGAAACCTGATGTCATCTTTAGAACAACTCACTGTAGAACACATTGTAATGGAAGCCACTCTAAATGTGGTCAAGTCACAGTTTAGAACATAAGGAAGTCCGCAGTCCACACTGGACAGGACAAAAACATCATGAAAGTCAGACATCAGTCATAAAGTAATCATACAGCATCACTAAGTCTAGATATTTCTAAAGTTTTGGGAGTAAGAGATTGATATGATCATAGCTGGGGATTAGAATGATTGATATGAAGAAGATGGAATGAAGAATTTAAAGAGAAGTGAAACTCTAGGAATTACTCCCAGTTTAGATATTTCTCAGAAAATCTTCTTAGAGAATATTAGTAAGTATACACTGGCAAACAGCACATCTTAATATGATTTGAGAGGAAAGGAAAAGTGATAAGTTGGAGATGACTCAAAGTCACTGAAGCCAAATGGAGATAATGTGAGAAAGAAAAAGAGCAGGAAGAGCAAGGTGAACAAATTTATTACAAAATAACCTCTTTCCCTAACATGCTTATGAGGACATCCCATGAGTTTAATTTGCTTTGTGCAGTTTTACAGGGGAAGTGATATTTTTAGTGTTGGAGATGGAACACAGAGACTTTGCAGTGAGCTACATCTATACTCTGTTGTCATTTTGTGTTTCTTTGAGACAGGATCTTGTAGTGTCACTAAATTGGTAAGGCTAAGCTCAATTGGTCATTGTCCTGCCTCAGTTTCACAGGATACCGGGATTACAACTCTGTACTACTCTTACTCAGCCAGGGAGCATCATGATCTTCAGACACTATTTCTAGCACTAATTGTTTTTGATGACTTTCGAGACCTGTGGGGTTAAAGCTCTGAAGGATGATCCTATCTCTTGTCTGTTGTGCTTTAGTAACACTGCTTCTTTCTTTCCTCCTGAAGGGTACAGCCTGCAGGCTACAGTGGCTCCTTGAGATAAGTGGTTGGAACAATTGTCTCCCAATCTCCTGTTTCCTTCTCAGCTCTGTCACAGTCCATATGACCAACTCTGATTTTTTTTTTTTTTTTGGTCACTTTATTTTTTTAAATTTATTTTAAAAATAAAAGAAGGAAAAAGTATTAACAAACAGACATCCACTTACAAAATAGCATAAGGTCAATACAAGCAACATTGAGTTACAGACAAAGTGGTAGGAAATTAACAATGGTTGTTATATTACATACAGATATCTTCAAAGTGGTTTCTCAGGAAAACAGATAGAGACATGAAGGATTGATCTAATAATTAATCATTACCTGTTCCTTTCAGTAAACTGATAGAAATCAATAGTACAACTAGGTTAGCTATCCTCTATATACATGCATGCATTATTTCCCCTTCTTGCATTTCTCTTTTCCCTCACCCCAGTTGCTCTTTACTTTTGAGCATTTTCCTTTCATTTCACAATGTCTATCATACCTCCTAATTTTTATTCACTCTTTCAGATTCTTACACTAGTGAGGCAATATGTTGCTTACACATGGAAGTCTGGTTTATTTCATTTATAAGTATGGTCTCTACTTGTGACCATTTACATGTAAAAGCCTCTAGTTAGTCTTTCTTTATAGCTGAGTAATATTCCATCATATAAAGGTAACACAATTTTTTTATCCATTTCTCAATGGATGGATATTTAGGTTGTTTCCACAATCTAGCAATTACAAATTGCACTGCTATGAATGTGGGTGCACATATACCTCTGTGATATGATGTTTCCAGATCTTCTTGGAAAATACCCAGAAGGGGAATACCTGCGTTGAAGGGGACCTCTTGACCTAGTTTTCTGAGGAATCTCCAAACTGATTTCCACAGTCGTTTCACCAGTCTTCATTCCCACCAGCAGTGGAGAAGAGTATGCAATAAAAAAGTTAGAAAAACTAGGAAACCAACAGCAAGTAAATAAGATGGCAAAGATAAGCCAACACATAATGGTTATAACCATAAATGTAAATGGCCTCAATTCACCAGTTATATGATCAGTTCTCATCATTAAATTCCCTCCAGTGGAAATGATGGACTAGTGTTTGTTTTCCAGTAGGACTATGATTCAGATGTGTTTTAACAACCTCTAAAATACTCAACAGAGACAGATTGTAACTGTGCTTTATAATGTGTGTGTGTGTGTGTGTGTGTGTGTGTGTGTGTGGTGTAGAGACAGAGAAAGACAGCGAGAGGGGAAGTATAGGATAGGATTAGAAGGAATGGAGATGAGATGGGATGAGCATTAAGAGATCACAGACCTATTTTTGAGTCTGAGGAAAACTGTCGGCTTTTTCCAGTATGTGTCCTGTGTCGTTCAGGGGTCCATGTACAAACACACACACACACACACACACACACACACACAGAATAATAAATACATACAGCAATTTTAGCACAGTTATAAGATCTCACTAAAGCATAATTCATGGACCTTTATTTAGTAACTTACTATATGGGTGGTTTAAAGATACTGAAAAGAAGTTGGTATTTTATTGCTTCCATGTTGACTATAATGCAAAATTCATATGGACTTATTTATATTTATTATAAAAGCTAGAGAAATTCAATGTTACTACTGTGAGTTCATCGAAATACAAAATGTTAGTTGATAGAAGGGAAGCTAAGGCTGACCTGATCCAACTTCATTTTCCAGAAGAGAAAATGATGTCCACCTTTGCAAAATGGCACAACTTCACTCTCGTGTAAGTAAGTTATTGGCAGAAACAAGCTGCTGCCAAGGTGTTGAAATTTCCAGCACACATGTCCATGTCAAGATGTGGCAGCTAACACTTCCGCCTTTAGGAACACAATAGTGCAAAGTGTCCTCCATCAGGCTGGTAAGTTTGATGGAAACACAAGGACATGGAGAGGTCCTTGACATTTTACAGATTCTGAGGTCAAGATAAGAATTCCAACCCAGAGCACAATGATATCTGATGCTTTCTGACTGTGAAAGAAAACTTACTCTTTGCTCTATGAAATTATCTTCCTAGAAGCTGCTTTCTCTGGTTTGTCACAAAAGGAGGGAAGGAACAATTGGTTCAGTCTGATGCGTGGGTGAAAGGAGAGAAGAAAAGGAATGATACAAAAGGAACAGATTTTATCATGTGTCTCCTGTGCACAAGAAGCACTCAGACTTATTGCTGATTTTATTCCTGATTCATTCAATTCAATATGTACATTAATTATATCCACCATTAGATTTCTTCATGAGTGTGAGATAGAGGGCATCGCACTGGACCGGAAGCCAAAATGTCTCTCAGTTCCTGAGCTGCTTACTCTTCTAGGTGAAATGCATGGTTTTACTCTGGACAGTGCTTCTCTTCACCTCATGCGAATGGAGAACTCTTCCTCAGCCTTTGAAATTCACCATAATTCTTCCCTCCAGGCGAGGCTTCCCTGCAGCATTCTTCTCCCTTCCCTTTCGTCATCCTCATATACCTTATGTACACCTATACCTGTTCGCCTAAACACTTCTGCACCCACCACTGTTTGTTTACCTTGACGTGACTAAAGTTACTCCAGCACAGGGCTAAATTTTCTTTCTATCTCCAAGAACATATTTCATTTTGTTTAGAACCCAGTGAGCATCCATAAGTGCATGCTAAGTGGCATAATACATGAATAAAATGAAACACAAAGTGAAGAACTTTAAATACAGAAACAAACTCGTCTGCCTTAGTTCTTCACTTTTATCATTTTTGACTTATAGCTTACCAAGGACCCCCACAGAGGGTGTGATCCCCCACTCAGCAATGTGTCCAGTTTGTTCCTCAGAGAAGGACAACAAAAAGAGATCTGCAGTTTCAAGGACTTCTGGGATGGCCAGCTTCCCCAGGGAACAAGCACCTGAGAGCCAGACTGGCCACAGCTTTTATTGATTGTGGCACTGACAAAAAAAATACGGTAGGGGTTGTGGTTGACAGCTTGGGAATAATGGTGTCTGCAGCTGTGGCTTGTAAAAGAGGCACAGAATGCCCCTGCATCAAGAACAGAGTCTGCCAGATTTAGATAAATGTTAAGGACTAACTTGATGTTTTGGGAACCAATGTTTTGTAGCTAGCAAAGTACTTTCGATTTGAGTCTCATGACCTCAGCAATGACTTTATCTCCACTCCTGGTCCTAACTCAGGCACATTCCATTTAGCCAACTGAGGAAATGGTTACCTCTGTCCAGTCAGCTGTGCATATACAGGTAAGCAGTGCAAAGGTGAGTGCTAAACAGAACAGGGCGAGGGCCTTCATTTCTCAAGGGAATGCGGCTTGCGGGTCCTCCACAGTCACTTACTATTGATTTCAAAACTGTAGATTGGTTTTGATCTTTTTCTCCCTTCTGCAAAGACTCCACCTATATTTTTCATTATATAGTAAGAGTATCTCATGTAATCCTTTTTTTAAAAACAGACTTTGTTGTCCATAAATTTTACCAAAGTAGTTTGAATTGGTCCTAGTAAACATCCTTATTGTTACAAGGGCCAAAATTTATAATGTGGAGGACACTTTTCTATGGGAGTAGAGGATGTTATGTATCATAGAAAGCCCACTACATTGCCGGCCCTTAGAAAAGACATTGAAAATGCATGTGCAGCAATCTCGATGACCAAGGTTACCCAAGCAGTGGTTCGCAGTGCTAATAGATGTCTGGAAGCCAATGGACACCACATTAAGCACCTCTTGTAATTCTAGATGCCAGTGGTAACTTGTATTAATGTCATGACGTCTCAATAAATTTAGTATCAAAATAGTTATACAAATTTTTATTTTCCTGAAATGTGTACACATTTTTGGTGGATAAAAGTATATGTATATATATATATATTCATATTTATACACATATATATTTATTTATATCATATACATATATATGCGTCTGTGTATACATATTCATATACAAGAGAGATTTACCCAAAAATTCAACACAGTGAAATGTTTTGCACTATACTGCATCACTTTTCTTTTGTTTTCTCCTTTTACTACCTCTGCAGACTTGAATTCTAGGGGAAAGATGTTGAATGAGAAGGAAATCTTCCTGCTACTTGAGTTTCCTCTTAGGAAATCATGATACAGTTTGAGTGCCCCCCCCCTCACCTCAAGTGTTCATGTGTGGAAATTAATCCGGGTTGTAAGGGAATAGGAGAGCAGAAACCTAACTCAACAGTTCATCACCAACCACATAAAATTAAATGAGTACATCAGGGAGGAGCTTCCGTGATTTACAGGAAGTAGCTCTATGAGTGAAAGGACAGAGACCAGGAGAGACATAATCAGTTGCTTCTGCCTATTCCATGATGCCCTGCCCCTCTGCTGGACTCTGTTTGTGAAACACCATCACCAGACATTGCCCCTTGTCTGTGGAACTCCAACACCTGTGAAGATCAAGCAAAATAAACTTCTTTCATTTAAACTTACCTGTTTCATTGTATTGTCCTATTTCTAGCAGAAAATGGACTAATAAACCCACTTGGGTACAAATTCTGGTTTACGCATATAATTTGACTCACTTTATGGGATTTTTGTTCTGAGTGAATATTGTGTTATCTGTGAGGTTCTGAATTATTTATAAATCCTTTATCACAGTGAAAATATTAGTAGGATTGTTCTTTGTTGTGGTTTCACTAAGTAAACTTTATACAAGGCCATCTGGCTCTTACTACAGGAGGTAAAAGGCTCCTCTCTTTTGTTCACCTGCTTCCAGGTTGCCAAAGATTGAGCAACTTTCTGCTACCATAAACCTCCTACTATGCTGTTTCTGCCACAGAGTCAGCCTTCAATGGATAGAAACTCTGAAAGCATCATCCAAAACAAATCTCTTCTCCTTAAAGTGTGGATCCAGTTCTTTTTTCCTAGTGGCAAGAAAGATGACTAACACAGCAATTCACAGGTGTTTGTTAAGAACGTTGGCTCTATAGCATGTTTCTTTCTCTTAGTGACCCTGTATCTATATATTAATATTGTTTATTTGTATATCTTGAAATCAAATCAATAGGAAAAATAAATATAGCTCTGAATATTCATACATATAGACTTTTAAAAAAACAATCAAGAAAACACTCTTTATCTTCTATGTTTATACAGTCTGACAAAACCACAAAAAAGAGTTTATGGAGTACATAGAATAATTTGACTATCATGTTGATGATCACAGAAGAAATTGCCCTGGATAAATTTTTCTAAACACTATTATGAATCTCATTACACTTAAACTATTGATGTCTTTGCTGTCTGCTTTTGTCACCTGGCTTCAAAAGGAAAGTTAAATGATAAAATAACAGCCATCTTCATATTTATCCCATAAAACATATATTCTTAACCTTGCTAAAAATATTTAAAAGTACAAGACCTACAAAATGGATCTAGAACTAAAATTATTATAATGCAAAGATTACTTTGCAATCATTAGCTATTAAGCTACGACTAACTACTCCAACCCCCAAAACCTATGAAAATAAGTATTCTATATTCTCACACACTTTTGGATTAGCTGAGTAATTAACTTTTGGTCTAGTTCTGCTAGCTTTGCCAAGATTAGTTCCAGGTCATGTGTTCAGTTTGCTATTTTGTCTAAGTACTGTTTATTTTTTCCTCCTGGATCCACCAAGCTATTGAGCACATCCTTCTACTAGACGTAGATGATAAGAGAAAAAGTTCTGTGTACAAGGACATTTTAAATCTCTGCTTGCATCATTGCTGCATGTATCTGATAGGCCAAAGCAATGTATAAGTTCAAAGCAAAGTTAAAGAAATGAAAAATAAGCTCTTCTCATGGAAATAGAACATCAAAGAACATTCTAATATATGAATAACAAACAGCATTCAATTACTCTGAATTCATTTAAAGGGTCTCACTAAAAACGAGAGACTGAAGTAAAAACTATCATGGTACTAAAAAAGAATCGGGCTTTTTGACTCCAGTATCTGTATGTTATATCTCTCCATATCACTGATTTTTAGCACAGTACATGCTATACATTAGGCATTTAATAAATGTTTTATTGGATGGATGGATGGATGGAATATTGGACAGATGGATGGATGGATGGATGGATGACATGATGAAAACTACATAAAGATGTCATATGTATAGTAATATTCAACGAAAAGAAACAGTTACATTCTTGTACCAGAGCACACTTCCAAATAAAATCTATATAAATATATATTCAAAACTGACAGGTTCAAAATTATGATTCAAAATTATTGAAAAACAATAATGAACTTCATTCCCCCTGGCTTATTTTCCATGGACATTCTCCAATGCATTAATTCTCATGGAAGGAGTTGCATTACTTATTAAACATTTAGTTATATTTGCATTACTGATATAAACATAATATGAAAATTTACTTTGATTTGTGTTGGCATCTTAGTATCACTAATCAGTCAGGAGGTGTGAATAATCATGCAGGGAACTGAGATTGGAGCATTGAGGTTTCCTTTTTCTAATGAACACAGTATCATTAAATGAATGTATATGCATTTTAAATTACAAAATGTAAAGTCCTCTTAAACTAACCCACAGGAGTCCATACCCAGATGACTATTTTGCTCAGGGAAGGATAACTCATTTTGGAGGACCTTAAGAGAGCAAATTTCATGTTTTAATCAAAGGTCACATCTTGAATCCTCTTTATTCCTCCACTGCAATAAAAGGTAGCAGCTGTCATTCACCTTCATGGAGAATGACAGGGGTCTGGAAAAATGAATTTTTTGAGTTTAAAAACTTTGAAAAAATTTATATTACATTTATTTCCTCAATGTTCTTTCTCCATAATTATTAGAAACGTTGATTACATTTGAATCATTTCGGTTTTTACGTGTCAATCAATTGCTAACTCTGCTCTTAGCGTGTTTCCCCACCACACGTGAATGTGTGAGCGTGGAAACACAGAGTCACACACTGCTTCCATATATACCTCCTTACTACTATTGTAGCCTTCTATAATACCCTAAATTATATAATTCAGAAACAGAGTGGGGCTGGGGATTTAGCTCGGTGGCACAGTGCCTGCCTGCCGAGCACGAGGTTGTGAGTTCGATTCCCAGTACTGGAAACCCCCTCCCCCCAAAAAAATACCAGTAATTGTGCTAATCTGTGTATTTCTGATGAAACCACAGAAATTCATTCATTCCCTCAGTTTCAGAACATTCATGAAGAAAATATTTTCATTGCCATATTATTACTAATATTTTGTTCCTTTCATCATATTAAAAAGTCTATGTACTCCCAGATCAAGAACTATGGTTCAGTCTTGTTTTAACTAAAATGTACATATGGCTATGTTTAGATTTGGTCAAATACATTTTTTTAACAGAGAAATGAGTCAGGATATCTCTTGTAAATTGACGCTTTGTTTTTTGTGTGAAATGATCTCCCAGTTTTTTAGTTTGCTTTATTTATGATTAGGTTTTGCAAACACTTTTCCTAACTGAATTGTCAACACACTATAATCAACTTCTGCATAAGTTTGAATCATAGAAATATTTACACAATCTGCAAAACACGTACAGACGCTGGTTTGGGGTAAGTAATCAGCTGTGCTACAAAAATTAATAATAAAACTGTCAAGTGAAAATTTCAATAAATTCTCTAGATTTTTTGTTTATCATCTATACAATATATTTATTGTGTGCAATAATTTTGCTAATGTGTCAAATTGTCAGCTCAGAAAAGATAATTTTGAAAATTCTAATTCTAAAAAAAGTACAATACCGTTTTAAATAAAGCATAAAATTTGTCATTTTTATGATCATATACTTTCCATGTGTTTTCAAATAAACATAAAAATTGTTGGTTTATATGGATTTTAATTTACAGTGATCATTAACTGTTTTTGAAGTACATAAATATTAAAAAATAGTGATATTTTAAACATCAAAACTACTAAATTTTCTTTCAACGTATTTTATCAGAGCAGCAATTACATAAAATTTAAAGCCACACTTAACAGTTTTCTTGGTGGTCCAAATGTATACTTTGGAGTTCTGTATAAGAGAACCTGTAAGCCATTCATCTCTCTGTATGTATTTATTCCCAATATACAATATATACCATATATATTCTTAGAAATCACTAGTAAGGAGTAAGTTAAAAATAAGTATTAAACTTCTTAATTCCTAATCTCGAAATACTACTTATTCTAGTTCTCTGACTGAATCTGAGGGACGGCTTTGCTGAGGTCCCATTACTCTGAAATGTCTATATCAGAAATGAAATAGAATTTCTTTGTTACTCATCAATACTTTAAAAAAAAGAAGTTCCAAAATAGGGTTAAGATATGTGTTTTCAAAGGTCAGATTATAAAGAGGAAGTACAAAATTCCAAGAGATGGCAGGGTGACAAACTGAGAAACTTTAACAGAAGAGACTGATTCACAGCAAAGAGTGTTTCCATGGTGGTCAGCACTGTTTATAGAGTTGCTCATCATGTCAGAATATACTGATAAAGCTAATAACCCAGAAAACACTGAAAATTCCACACATTAAACAGGACAGTGTTGCTGTGTTAGGGTAGGTCAGTATTTTTTGTACATAAAGTATGAAATTTTCAGTGAATTAAACAATGAAGATTCATAAGTCTGAAAAGTCTGTATTTAAATAAGGCCCCCTATCCTGCCAGGTTCATTTTAGTGACTTGGAATAGGGGAAGCACTGCTGTCTTGGAACCACCGTCTGGAACATTCTATGGGCACCTCAGAATAATAGGCAACTATAAGGTTATTTCTGGTTGTTCCATGCTTTAGGCAAAATTCATTCACATAAATTTAGGAGAGGGACATTGACCAGAAGCAGTCATATGGCTCTAACTAACTTCAGGATGCTGAACAATATACCATTTATTTATAAAAAGAAAGAAAATTAGATATTGATAACACAGCTATTATTACTTACACAGAAATTGTATTTAAAATAGCTATCCTTTATATTGGCTTTAGGGATACTAAGCATATTCTGACCTCACTTGGAGTTATTAGTTTCACGTGTGAATTTGGATTCGCGAGCATGATTTAATTCATAACAGAAGGTTTTAGAAAAGAAAGCTATTTAGTAAAACCTATATCTTGAGAGCTGAATGAAAGTATCTGTTATATATGGCCACTAGAACTTTTCTTTTTACTGATCAGTTTCATTGGAGGTGGAGGAAGAGGACTGGCATGAGTTTCAAATTAAGTGAAAAATGACACAATAAAAAGAATGAGTTGAAAAATCTTTTTTTTGAAACAAACACTTGAAAGACAAACAAAGGAGCATTTAGGTGTGTTCTCCAAGTACACAGAGTAGCAAAACCAGTGTGCTATGATGTGAACATTCATGACTCTAAAATTCATATCTTCAAATTTTCATCCCTAAGGTGACATTATTAGGTGATGAGACCATCAGGAAGTAATCAGGCTATGGAATAATTTCCCTCATGAATGGGATTAGTGCCCTTATAAAAGAAACCTGGAGAACCCTCACCACTTTTACTTCTTGAGGTTAAGAGAAGATTCCTATCTATCTGGAAGTGTGGCTCATCAGACATCAAATCTCCCACTGCCTTGACTCTGAACCTCCAAGTTTCTATGAATGTGAGTAATGAATTTCTCTTGTCTACAGTTAACCCAGGCTATGATAATCTGTTAGAGCATCCTGATCACACTCAGACAGGTTTCTGGGTTTGGGTGTAGTGGGTCCTATCGTGACACTTTATTTGAGAATGACCCTTTTGAAGGTATTCTATTTCTGAATGCAATCTTGTGGAACAGACTGATCATTAGAGTCACAGTCTTTTTGATATCTAAGACCCTCATCAGGAATACAATTTATTTGAGCATTCTTGGGCACACTTATCTGTAAACTATGGAAAACAATATTGTTGACTGGAAAGAAAGTTAGAAAATGAAATGTATTTCATTTGTGGAAAGGGCTGTTAAAATTTTTATGTTGTATAGTTTTGGAATTTCTAGCTACGTCGTATTCACATTCTTGTATTCCCTCCTTATCAAAATTATTTGTGGTAAATATAAAGTATTTATGAATATTTAGCGAATACAAAGGTAGATTTATTCTTATTGCCAGAATATAGTAAAGAGGCTCAGAAATATAACCATCTATTTGAAATACTGCACCTCCTTATCTTTAAGTATTCAAGAAGTATATCACTACAAAAATTGGTGTTTAGTTGCAATGATAGCAGCAAATCCTAAGCAATCTTTATGAGCAACGCTGGCGCAGAAAGTCCCAAAGAGCAGCAAAATGGAAGCAGTTTTGGATTTAATAAAATAGTAGAATCTCATTTTAGCATATGGATACCAGGAAGTATAATGGCTATTATACTCACATTTCTAATTCAACAAAATGTAATTTTATATACTTTTTTACATCAGAAAATTCTAATAAGAATGATTGATTAAATTACATATTGCAAGTAATGAAAGTCTTAAAATGCAATAAATGAGAAAGTACAATTGCATTTCAATCACAAATCCTTAAGTATTTAGTTTCCAAACCTCCAAGTAGCAATGCCACTTAAAGATTAATATTAAATTTCTGAAATTGCACAATTTCTCATTCCAAAGTACCTATTTGCCCAAAACTGCACATTGAAATGTGTCAAATTTATATTCTGTTCATCTAAAATAGCAGATGCTGACAGACTATATAGCACTAAATGATTTATCTAAGGATTTTATTTAAGTAGTCTAAGCATGTAATAAACATCTGAGGCAATGTATCGTGTTGTATAATAAGTAGCTTATGTTATCATTTTCTTGCACATCTGTTAAGGAGAATGATAAATAGCTGAAGACGGCCAGGCAAGGTGGCCCACTTCAGTTACACCACATACTCAAGAGATGGAGGCAGGAAGATCCCAAGAAGTTTGAACTCAACCTGGGCAATTTAGTGATAATCTCAAAAGTACATTTTTTTAAAAGGCTGGAGATGTATCTCAGTGGTGTAGAACATTCCCTACATACATTAGCCCCTGCGTTCACACCCCCAGCCCCACAAGAAAATCTAATATGTCATATCTTAAAATATCTTGTGTCCAGTGTCACTTTCAGCAATGCGTCTCAGTAGTGTAGTGGTTATCACGTTCTCCTCACACTTTCAGTAATCCCCACTTACACTATTTCATCAGTATACTGCTACTGTGCACTCATTGTCAAACAGTGCATGTGACTAGCACCACTTCAGCTTTCACATATAAAAGAAAAATTAAACATTCTTATTGCTTGTGGTTAAGCATGCACCTTGAACTCGATTTATAGTTGGTGGCAGATTTACTAGGTGAGTATGGTGTCATGTTCCAATGAAAACCTTCCACTCAGCAGCACCCTTACATGAACACTGAGTGACAAAATGGGCAGGCATAATTCTGCAAGTACACTTATTGAGAATTCCTCAAGAGAGGAATGTAAGCCTCAGCATATGTATTTGTGTTTTCTTTGTTTTTTTTTTTTGTTTTTTTTTTTTTTTTTTTTTTTTTTTTGGTTTTTCTCCGGTACCGGGAACCGAACTCACTCCCTTGCGCTTGCCAGGCAGGCGCTTTTGCCGCTGAGCTAAATCCCCAGCCCCTAGCATATTTATTTGATTGACTGAATATATTTTTGTCTTATTCCTAAAACAGGTAGAGGCAATTTTACCTCTGTGTTCCCATTAAATGCAGTTACTAAGGTTTTACCACATGAACAATGAAAAGGCATCATTCGCCTATCCCAATTCTTGTGAAATCATCTTTATCACATATCATATATATTATGTTATACTATGTGAGGATTATAAAATTTTCACACTGAAATATTAGGAGCTTGTATATACTCAGAGTTCTGAAATGTATTAGAATTTATGTATATATTATTTCAATAGATTTACCTGCATATTATTTCTATTCTAATTGAATTATCAGGCTATATTCTCTCTCTCTGTCTCTCTCTGTCTCTCTCTGTCTCTGTCTGTCTCTGTCTCTGTCTCTGTCTCTCTCTCTGATCTCATATTAGTTCCTTTTCTCTGGATAGTCCTGAGTAATATATCAAGAACTTATATGCAAAACTCAAATAATGAGCCATTAGAGAAATCTGAGTGTGGATAATTCTAGTTCTACAACCCACTTTCCACCCAAGAATAGAAAAATAATTTAAAAGTCTTGGGTTTTGACATTTAAAACTGTGCAGCTACCACTACACCCTTTCTCTCCAGCCTCACACACCAGGGGACAAAACACCTCTCATTACTTCACTTATGACTGCTGAGGCTAAAGATATTCACATTACAAAGTTAATTTATGAGTTCTGTTTTTTGTAACCGTTTACATTTCACAAAGGAACATTCACCTCTGAGCTTCTCCACTCTGTTGTTGCCCTCACCATTCTAGTTTAACATGCTCAAATGGTCCCGGTTCTGTCTCTCCCAATTCACACACCTGCTAGAAACTCACGTTGATCCTTTTCCCTCCATTTCACTTGTTGTTCTCCATTTTCTAACATCCTATTATGTTGATTTCCAGTTTTGTCTCCTATATACAAGGAATATTACCTTTGACAGAAGAGCTTCCTTTAAAGCTCCATATCAATGAGTCACCTGCCTGACCCAAAAGGTACTGGGTCTCCGAGTGAGGTCATTTGTCATTTAACTGCACTCTCAAAATTCTGTTACTGCTCTCTATTCTATATCAGTTGTAAATCAGTTCTCATTGTGACTCAGCTTATTAATACCTTTGAGTGAAATTATTTCTTCTTTTTATTTTAAATAGAAAAGAAAACAAAATAACAACAGAGATAAAAACAAAACAACACAAAAACGATACAGAATTCCAAAATAAGATGATAGGAAATTAACCATAGTTGTTAAATTACATACTGTTATTGTCCACAAAGTTGCTCAGACTACCAGATATAAGAATGCAAGATTATTTTGTTTGTGTGTGCAGTTACCTTGTTAAGAATGCAAGATTGATGAAACAATTAAAGTGAATAAAAATAATAAAAAGCATTACAAACAATGCAGATGTGTGAAATATTTTTACAAACATAATGCAACCAGCAAACTAGCTAGATTCAAAAGATTAGAATAACAGAGACCAGAAACAGTCACAATCCTAGGGTACTCAGAAAGCCAGGCTCACATACAGAACATGTTCTGCGAGCAGAACCAAAGAGGTGATAGAGGTTTACACATTTGTCTCATTCTGAATCTTTCCTTCTGACATTTAATCAAAATGACACATCCTCATCCACACCATTACATTCTCTTTCTAAATTTTAATGACATATAAAGGAACAATCACATTTATTATTGTAGACTGTTTATTGCTATGATTAAGCCTACTAATATCTTGTGTTATTGCAAAATATTGATAGAGTATAATCACGCCAGTCATTTCCATGTGTCTCTCCTTCAGATACAGGAGTTATATCCCCCTACCTCATCCTCTACTCATTTTTAAATTGTCAGGTAACATTGGGCTAGTCAGTGGTTCACAGAGATACCTTGCAAAATTCCATTTCCATAAACTTATTTTAAATGTTCTGTTTGAAATATTTCTTTCTTCTCACTTTTTGTCAATACTTTCTTCCTTCCAAAGCCTGTCAACAAACGTTTCCCTCTCCTATAAAAGAGTAAGTGAACCTATAAATATGCCGTTTCTCAGAAATATTACTTTTCTTGAGTAATTTATAAACTTTATATATATGTACATTGTATCATTTATCTAGCTCATTCCGTGTGTTAGTGCTTTCATATGTATTCATGTAGCACCTGGGTTAGGTACATTACGTAAAATAATTCTCACTGAGGTACCAATTCATCTGCGCTATGAAGGCTGTATACAACAAGAAAAGCACCAAGTATTGGCAAGAAGAAAGAGAAATGTGAGTTCTTGTACAGTGCTAGGAGGAATTTAAAGTGCTAAAGTCACTTTGTCAAACAAATGATTTCTCAAAAAATTAAATATATAGTTAACATATGAGCCATCAATTCTTACCTGAAGTATATGTTTCCATTCATTAAAAAAGTCAAAAGAGGAATATGTGTTGATAGCAACCTGTGTAGACCCAAAGTGAAAAGAAAGCAAAGTCCACCCCTTGACTAATGAATTTTAAAAACCTGTACATCCATACAATGAATAATATTCAGTTATAAAAGTAAATTAACTTTGACTTATTCGACAACATGTTTGAACCTTTAGCACAATATACTAAAGAAAAGTGGCCACGTACAACAATTTCATTTATTTAAAATGTCCAGAGAGGCAAAGTCAATAAAGATAGAAAATACATTAATTTTACAATCTGTGAAGAAGGAAGTATAATCAGTGACTTCTAATGGTTTCAGTTTTCTTTTGGGGCAGTGAGAATATTCTGGATTAGGGGAATAGTGGTGGAATTAGTTGCATAGTTTTGTGGATATCTTAAAAGTATTTCAGAAGGGTGAATTTTGCAGCATGTGAATTATAATGCAATACAAAACGATTAGTATCAACAGAAAATATTTAATTTGTTAATTATAAGTTCTGCACCTCTAGAGGTTAATTAAATATTCTTAATTAACATATAGATGAATACAAGATGAAATAACTAAAAATTAATGATATGAAAAGTTCTTTGCAACAGCTCAGTACAATTCTTAACCTTTCTGTTTATTACACTTTATGAGGTTCCTAGTAGATATACACATTTGCAAAATAAATAAAATATAGCACCAACTGTAATGGCAAATTTGTTTTGTAGTTGTCCATTGCTACATTTGTATAAAGAAATGAAGAATATAAACTAATCTACACTCTTTAAAAGTGTGTATATACATAAGTATAGCTGGAATAGGTTATTACTTATGTCTGTAGTTTATTGAAAGGAACAGTCAATGCTTAAAATTTTCTTTTTTCTTGACCATTTTACACCCTTGAATAAGGTAATTAGAATGACTGATCCAAAAAGAATATTCAGCATTAGAGCCATTGCTGAACTTTTGCATGGTGAAGCTCTGCATCATTTCCAATGTTTTTTTAAAATTATTTTTATTGTTTTTTACTCGTTACTGTCTCTGATTATTTGATCATTCTTACATTCACATGTCTAAAGGACTGAGCAACTTGCTTGAAGATAACAGTTTGTAATTTAACAACCACCATAAATTTCTATCATTTTGTCTTGTGGTCATGTATCCTTTTTGCTGTTTTTGTGTTGTTTTGATCTTGTCTTAGTTGTTGTTTTTTCAGTTTTTTAACTTTTAAAATAAAAAAGTGCAACATTTTGCTGTTTATTTTCAATTTCTCAAAGCTGCTCTTGGTGGTGTGGCTAGGACCTTGGCTATGGAGAGGTCTTTAAGATTGCATGATTCAATCAGTGAGTTTAATGTTATTTAATAACAGGAATCTGTAAATGTGGGAAGTGGAGGCTGTGAGGTTCCCAGTGAAACCTTGCATGGGTAAGAAATTGAAAGTCTATAATCTGACAGCATGTAATCTTTGGTAAAATAGAGAACTTCTCAATTTTCCCTTCTACTTTTCACTCAAAATAATTCAAGGGAATTCCTGTGTCCAAGGTGCTTCACTCAGGAGAATTTACAAATGATGAGTAAGAGTAAAATAAAGTAGACACAAGTGTAATTATTTGCCAAAACTGGCAAAGATATGCTATGTAAATATTGAAAGAAGAAATCCAATATGGAAACAATTTACTGTTTGGATCCAGAGTTATAAAACTGAAACAACCCAGTTCATTCCACAGAGAAATCACAGTGCATTGAGATAGGAAGATACTTGAATTCTTTTTTAAGACTGGAAAGAGCTGAGTCATCTACAGAGACAAATAACAATGTTGCCAGGCACTGCACTTCTTCCCATTAAAAGCTTTTTTAATTTGTTCATGACAGGTAGCTGAAGTATATTTTAAATTAGTGTGTTATTTTTTTCTTCCAGCTTTGCTGGTAGGGATTTCATATCCTTTCCCTCATATCAATTTTTATTGAACATGCCAAAGCATTGCAGGGAAATGAACAAACTGCATAAATGATAGTTATTTGTTGAGATGGCCAGACCTCCTTAGCCAAGCACTTCCTTTTAGTGTACTTTAATTTAGCATAATTTAATTTACTGTTGAGAAACAAAGCTGACCTCTTGTTTGTGTTATAGAATTTGCATGTGTGCAATTTAGTAAAACAGCATAATCTCATTATCACAGGCATTCCAAAAGAAATCTAAAAGAGTAACTATTTTTATTATTAAGAGATAGTCCAGCAAGAAGTGATGAAAAAAATGACAATTAGAACAGGTTGTGAAATAAACATTTTATAGACCAATTACATCCTTTCTTCCCATTTAATTTTCTCTTATTTTTAGCTACCATTCATAGAATTGTTCCTCAGAATACTGAGTAGAAAATATTTTAAAATACAGTATGTTTTGAACTTGTTTGCTCCTGTTTCTACTATTATAAATGAAACAATACATCCTGAATGTTTGCTGGTGAATGAAATATTTATCAAGGAACTAGGTAAATGACTAAAATTAGTAGAGGTAAATATTTACTTTGTCTGAATTTAAGCACAGTGTGCCTTCTGAGGATAACCAAAAGTCAATAAATGATAGCTGTAGCTCTGTCCTTCATAATCTTCATGGTCATGAAAAATTCATTCAATTTTTCTTGAACCTTGATATCATCCCTTGGAAAGTAATGGATGTTGAATTCTGTGGAACAGTTGAAACTGCTAGAGAAACTAGATGAAAAAGAAACAATTAGGTTAATGCCTAACACACAATGTTTTGTCTACAAATAGTCCCTCTCTCCAGCCCTTGGTACCTCCCTCCCTGCTTTTCATTCCTTTTTGATTTATCCAATTTACTCATTTGCATGAGTGTTTTATTGGGTCATTGGGCTCTAAGCAACTACAGTTTTTACCATTTTATTCTACATAATAGTAATATAAGCACACACGTGTCAGATTACTTTTCACTAAACATATCTTACTACAGGAATGATTTTAAGTTATATGGCTTTCAACTTAAGTTACCTATTATTTCTTTGTGTGCTTTGTAAAATGGGTTGTGTGAAATATACAAGCAATAGTATATTTTCAGTCAAATATTAAATTTAGAAACAAATTATAGTAATTTTACAGACTTTTATTTAAATCTATTGTGTAAGGTCCTGCTCAAATACTGTATTTCATATACATATTTTCTTCCTATATCAACTAACGCTATAGTCTGTTGAAAAAAGATAGAAATTGCATGGTTGCTTTAGTCTTATGACAACATATCAAAGTAACCTTAAAAATCATCCTTGTTTATAGTTCTAAGTCTGCCAGAAAACCTGACAAATTATATTTAATTGTTGATGTCATGCTTGATAGATTACTGGTATTATATCACATAAGAGATTTGAGAAGATTGAATGCAAAAAATACACAATATTCCCATTTATGCTTCGTTGAAATATCTTTCGCGACAACTGCTTTTACTTGAACAATGGTTGCATTTATTTAGATGGTCCTAAAACTATAATTTGGAAAACTCAAGTTTCTTGTATACTAGCACTTTTATACATAATTTTTCACACTTCATGATCATAAAGAAGTTTCTTCAAGTCCAGATAAAAGAATGTGTTATACAAAGTTGGAAGCAAAAGTATAACAAATTCAGGTAGTTTTCATTTTTATAATAGGCTGTTTGCCAAAAAGATGTTTTAGTTTGGGATTTTTTTGTATTAGATTTAAGATGTTACTGCTGAGAATCTGATCAAAATGCTTTATGCCTTTTAAATTTATATTGAATATATATAGGAAGAGTTGGGATAAGATAGATGGGTTCGACTGCACTCTATATTTTTATTTTACAAGTGTATGTTCCCATACTTTTCAATAGAGATGAACAACAATGCTTCAAGGCATTCTCACCCACTACAAGGAGTTCTCTTACTTGAAGTGTCTTGCTTTGATTTTAATTTGCATTTAGAATGCATCTTCTTCTCAATGGAAAGTGATACTCTCGCTTCAATAAGTGGAATAGGAAAACTGTTTATACATCTGAAACTGTCACATGTTGGCCTTAATGTATGTTGAGAAAACTGAAATAAGGAAATTATAAAAATTGATATAATTTTTATCTGTTTGAATTTCATGAGTCCTACTTTGTACAGAATAATTTTTAAGTTTTAATTAGAAGTTAATTTGAGGTCACTTGATTTTTTGCTTAAATCAGGATACCATAGGTAGTATGAATGGGTGATATGTTGTATTGTCATGATATAGTTACTTAAACTTCCACACCAGCTATAAGTTTGATCTCTGTGGCCAACTAGAACAGAAAAATGGAGCTAGTCTTGTGGGAGATGATACACTTGTTTACTTCTTGCTCTAGACACAGAACTAGGTAATGTCTTGGTTAATGTATAAAAGAAGATGCTCTACTTTCTGTAGTTTAAGGGCAGGTCGGAGTGATGATGAAAAGGGTGGTAAATAGAGGACAAAGCAATGTGACTTGTTAATCACCATAAGAATGTAAAGTTAAGAAGCTCTTTGATGATTAATTTAAATCATGAATTGTGAAATAGTCTATAATTGTGTAATAAGTTGTACAGTTTAGGATTTCTTACATTTTTTTTCCTACATCAAATCTTTTTCCTAAAGTTATATTACCTCTACTCTATTAGAATATTAATTGAAGTATTCTCAGAATAACTCACTGGACATCATTCTTTAAATCCACTTGAGTTATTAAGAGGCAGAATTAAATATTTTCTTCATTGTGCTCGATTAGTACATAGTACTCACTTTTATAGTTTAACTGTTCAGATATTTATCTCTTCAATTTATTCATTCTGTATCTCCATCAAAGTGCATTTTCCCAGATTCTATTACAGTAACCAAACTCTAATATATTTAAAAAATATTTTTTTCTCTAATTCTTCCTTTGAGAGATCAAATTTGATCTCATGACTTTCAATTGTAACCTGAGAATTCTGTATCTCTTTCTCTGACCTAAACTTGAGTGTTTTCTATGTCAATGTTATTGTGAATTCATATTGTCAATGCTAAAATTTCAATTGGAAGCATTCTCCAAAACTCATGGTGCATAAGCTTTCATTGCCAGTTGATGGTTTTCTTGGGAAGTAAGTGGATAATGAGGTCTCCACCGTCATCCATTGGATTAATCCACTGATGAGATTATCATCTGATAACATTATAAGGAACTTGATCATGGGGACTCATGGGGACTCAGGCTGGTGTTTGACCCCTTCTTCTCTAGCTTTTCCTTTCTCTGTCTGTTTTCTGGCTATCATGAAGTGAGCGGATTTCGTACATCACACTTTTTCAACACTATTTCTATCTAACCACAGTCTTAAAGCATTAAGGCCAACTGACCATGGACTGAAGCATCTGATACCATGAGGTAAAATAAATCTTTCCTCCTTTAAATTCTTTATCTCAGGTATTTTATCAACTATCTCCCTGCCTTTTCTATTTAATTTCTATGCATATATTTCTATCTTCGCAGTTCTTAAACTCATTTGTCTTGTCACTTAAGCCATTCTTGATTTTTCTCTTTCTTGCACGTCACATAACATTTATCACCAAACCAGTAAAATTGTACTTCCATAATCCATCTCACTGATTTATACCATTGTTGTCACATTAGTGTTTTATAACATCTTTCTCTCCTCTGAACTTTAGTTTAATTGGTCTCTTTCATAAATTCCATACTTCAGGTGTTGCCTTCCTGAGCACATGCATACTGTCAGCCTATCAGAAATATTCCTATGTGTATTCTTGGACTTGTCTGTCTCCTTTTTTTACTTTACCTCTCAGCTGTGTTTTGCTTTCCTACCCATAATACTGAGCCACCAGATAAGCAGATCACCTATACTGGAATCTTGTGTTATGCAGTTGTTTTCATGCATAGTACTTTATCAGCCTCCTTCTAAACACTTAAAAGCTCAATATTTTGTATTATTTTCATTCCTTAGCATTGATTACATTGATTTCCCTATGATTATTCAAGAAGCATGAATACAGTAACAATCTCACAATTATTTACCACATACTTACTACAAAGCTGAACCAATAGATGACCCATAAATATTGGTTATAAAAGTTAATGTACAAATTTTAACATAGAAATAGTACCACATTCAAAAAGATATACATGGGGAATGTTATGGTTGATACACTGTGTTAACTGGAAGAGTCTAGAAGTTTAACTAAGTAACTCAGCTTTTCTCCATCTTGGAGTGAAAAGGACCTGCACTTACCACTACGATGTTGCTCATTGCATCAACTTGAGAAGTTTAAGAGTTCCCCTAAGTGATTCAGCAGCGGGCTAGGGTTCTTACTTTGTTAACATCCTCAGCTTGTGGAAGAGGAAGCCACAGAGAAGGTGTGGGCTGGTGGCTGCATGCAATATAAGGGAGGAAGAGAGGTTTGCTTTCCCCGTTTTGCTCTTGCTGCTTTTGCTGTCTTCTGCCACCCTGAACTGCTGCCCCTGTGCCATGGCACCTTGCCTTGGAACCAGCTAATTATGGACTGAAACCTCCAAAAACTGTGAGCAAACATTCCTTCCTTAATTTTTTTAAAATTTCTTTGTGATTTATTGAAAAACACAAAATGAATACACTGTAGGATATTTCCATCTTTTGTGTGTATTTTCTTGCAATTTTACTGACATGTATTATTTCCATTGGTCTTCTCTACATTCATAATTTCAAAGTATTTTCAAACTAGCCTTACATATGTAGAATTTCACATGACTATAATTTCTTTCACACATTTGACAATACCTATGTATAGTGAATGCTTTTCCTCAGTGAATACATAGCCATTGGCCACAAAGTGACACTGTTCTGAGGGATAGCATCTCTGTCAGCTGACCTTTTGGCCACATTTCTCATATGCACAGTTACTCCTCAGTACAAAATGTAATTCCATACGTTAAAAATGAAAAACTTACTGTAAACCTTTTCCAAATACATACACAGGGTTATTCCTTATGTGCACTATTTCCTGGATGTGATGGAATTTTGGTGCACTGAATACTTCTTTCATTGTTCCAAAGCATAAGGTTACAGTCCAGTATAGATTCTTTCATAGTTGTGACAATCACTCCAGTGGGTGAAATATTTTCCACATTGCTTACATTCTACATTTTCTACCCATTGTGGGTACTTTCATGACATTGACAGTGACTGTGTCTGTGAATACTTTCCCACCCTGCTTATATACATAGCATTGCTTCACAGTGTGAATTCTTTCATGTACTAGAAGGATGTCCTTCCTTAATTTTGGATCTCAAGTATTTTGTCCCAGCATTGAGAAAAAAAACTAACTGAAGCAGAGAATAAACTAGAATAAGCTTGCCTTAATACAAGTTCCACAAAGCCAAGTAAATTTTGTTTATAATCACTGTATCCTATTGGCTAGTGGGGATTATTGCCATGTTGTATTTCTTCAATAAAAATTTGTTAAATAAATAAGAATACTTGAAAGGCAATCCTTAAGGTAGTCTGAATGGCAGGATAATAAATGTTGAGATATGCTTTCAATATAAATTAAAATTAACATTTACCTCTGTTACAGATATGTTTGGACTGATATCCTTCCTTTTGTGTAAAAGTATCTGCTAAGTATATGTGCGATCCTGTAAGTTGAAGCATAAAAGGAATAAGACAGTTTTGGGGGTCACTGTATAAGATAATGCAATCAAGATAATGAAGAAGCCAGAAATAACTTAAAAATCAAGGAGCACAGTAATGAATTTACTAACCATTACAATGACTTTCATGAAGGAGAAAAAAAGAAGAAATACATTCACATTTTAGGCTTTGTAACCAAACTCATGTAAAAAACAGAAAAAGCAAAGTCTCTAAAACCCTGAAATATACTTTTGATATTATATCACATATTACCCATTATTATGTATAATTTTGTTTTATGTCACTTCTGTGTAACCTATAAGTAGTGTCAGTTGAAAAGCAAATTTAATGTAAAAATCAACATAAAAAGTTAAAATATACTATGTGTAATTAAATTAATATTTTCCAAAACTTGGTTTTCTATCATCACATATCATTTCCAAATACAAATCATTGCCATATGAGTTTTTGCCTGTATATTCTCTGAAGTATCAAAATATATTCTATACTTCAGGCTAGCTTCTCCTACCCCACTTTCATTGCTTTCCACACTCTATAAGATTATGGGGAAAGAAACCTTTTAAGATAACTGCTGAATTTTAGAAAACTGATATTGAAACAAACAATACAGGCAACAACATAAAGAGCAGAATAATGTTCAATACAGTTTAAACTTTCAAATTATGAACAGTTCTCTTGCTTTATTATTATTTTAGAATGAAAAATAAATTTCATAAAACTAAACATTGCTCTAATTCTGTAAAATTTGTAAGCATAAATAATTAAACTTCAAAAGTTATGCAATCCTCAGTTAAATAGTAATCCCTTAAAAAGCAGATCAATTTTATTTCTTTTACACCCATTTACATGTCAATACAATGTTCAATGACCACTAAATAAAATAAGCAATTTCCCTTAACCATTTTCCAAAAGGGAAGATATTATGCTGGTTTTCATACATTCAATATTTGTTTCATGAGTTACTATAGGAGATATTTTAAGATATTCCCTTTATAAGCCCCAGAATCTCTGAAAACTCACAAAATATTTCTTTTATCTTTATTCTCATCCTCTCTTTCGCTCTCTCTCTCTCTCTCTCTCTCTCTCTCTCTCTCTCTCTCTCTCTCTTTCTCTCTCTCTCTCTCTCTCTTTCTCTCTCTCTCTCTCTCTTTCTCTCTCTCTCTCCCTCTTTCTCCACCACCTCTTTCTATTTCTCATTTTTTTCCTGACCATCCCTGGGATTTTGTTTATGCTAGGCAAGTACTCTCTTATCAATCTATACCCTAAGTCACACATAAAATCTCATTTTTAATTTAGGTAATAGATGGAATATGGTTAACAAATTGTAAAACATTGCTTTATAAAACAAAGTGCGGAAAGACGATTTATAACATTAAATTTATAAGAGTATGGTGTTTCTCTAGAGTTCTACTTTCAGAATCTAGTCTCATTGTTCTGCTTTGAGAACCAGATTCTTTCCTAAATAATGTATATTATTTTAATCCATAAATTATAAATAAAAGTGTATCTTTTATAATAAGGTAATTCAAACTTGAATCCAATAGTTGCATTTCACTTTGAAGACTGTCATTTTGGTTGTTCTAAAATATATTTGCAATTAACAAATAAAAATACTGTATATTTATCATGTATAATTGCTTTTTCAAATATGTTTACATTTTGGAATGCATAGCTCAAGCAAATTAACATGTAAGTTGATTCATATACATATAATATACAATTTAATATATAATTTATAATTTTAGGGGTTTGAGGAAACTTTAAATCTACTATCAGAGACTTTTAACATTAACTATAATCACTTTGGTGTACAATGTATCTTGTGAGTTTATTCCTGCTTAGTGAAATTTTCTATCATTCATCCAATATCTCCGCAAATCCTCCCTCTTCCAGCCACTAACAATTACCATTCTATTCTCCATAGGATGAACTATAGTATTTTATACTGCACTTATAAGGGAAATCAGGCAGCATATCTTTCTGTGCCTGGTTTATCTCACTTATTATAGTACCCTAAAGGTTTGTCCACATTGTTATAAATTATTGGACTTTTATCATTTTAAAAAGCTACCTAGTATTTCATTGTGCATATATACAATGTTTTCTTAATTCATTCATCCTCTCACAAGCATTTAGGTTATTTACATAGTGTGAATACCATGAATAATGCTGTACTGAACCTAGGGATAAGAACAATGCTTTAATGTGGTGATTTCTTATTTTTCTTTTTCTTAGATATGTATCCATTAAGGGGACTTCTGGATCATATTGTTAGTAGTTGTGTTTTTAATTTTTTAAGGAACATACATTGTGTTTTCCAAAATGGTTATATTAATTTAAATTTCCATTAATAGTATTTATATGTTCCTTTTTTCTTCATAAACTCACCAACATCAGTCTTTCTCCTTTTTGATAATAGCCATCCTAACAGATATGACATGATATCTCATTGTGCATTTATATTCATTTCCATACTCACAGGTATACCTTGGCTCATGGTTTTCAGAAGATTT
This sequence comes from Chinchilla lanigera, assembly GCF_000276665.1. Taxonomy (NCBI): domain Eukaryota; kingdom Metazoa; phylum Chordata; class Mammalia; order Rodentia; family Chinchillidae; genus Chinchilla; species Chinchilla lanigera. The sequence goes on along the minus strand of NW_004955443.1, from coordinate 15,645,999 downwards.
TGTCCATAGTCAGTGGACTCCAAGGCAGAAACATTATCACAGAGAAAAGTCACTCAACTGTGGCACCCAAGAAATAGAGAGCCAAGGATAAGAACACAACCCTCCCAGTCACACCAACAATGACACCACTCTTCTGACCAGGCCTGACCTCTGATCAGCACATCCATTGACTGATGAGTAGAATACTACCGTAAGCCAATCATCTGCAAAACATATGAAACCCTGGGTAAACAGTTTAGTTTTAAGCCATAACATTATGCCTCTCATGTCCAAAAGTATCATGTTCATCACATTATGCAAAAATATTAGCCAGCAATTCCAACATTGCTGAAAAACACAAGACTAAACTCTCCTCTGAGATACATGGCCAACACTTAACTTGTAGGCCCTACAAAAATGAAAAGGACACATAAATACCTCCTCAAGACAATGGCACCCAGCAAATACCTCCGTTCCAAAAGAAATGAATATGGGAACAGAAAGGAATCTAAAAAGTAAGACCAACTTCAAGAAAAGCATGCATTAAGTCCTGGAATTCTATGTCCAGAAACTGAGTAAGTTTGTGGTGAGATGTGAGCTGTGAAGAGCTGCCTCCGTCATAAGATTTTTCTAGTCGCAATCCAAATGCCTTCTCCTTTGGAATGGTTCTACTCATTATTGAGGGTTTCCTGAGTAAATGATACAGATTCCTGTGACATGTCTACAGCCATGCCACCCTGAATACCCCCAATCTCATCTGATCTCAGATTCCTGTGACTTCTAATTTATCAAGATCTCCAAGGCACTTTTGAATTAATTCCCACAGCTTCACACACCACCTTCTTGGGGAATGCTTGCACTCAAAACTACCCTTTCAAAATGAGTGGAAGCCCTCCTTACCCCACAATTCTTACATTCTTTATGCTGGTAAAACCTACATCATGTGGACAGTGCTAAGGCTGGCTGACAGTTTGAGCAGTAGGCAAACCCCTTGGACTATTGCTCTGGAGCTAAGTGCATAAATGGCTGGAGAAACACTTCCTTCTGAAGCCCTGAATGAGCAAGACACACTTTACTCTTCTCAAATGTATGTGTGTATATATATATATATATATATATATATATATATATATATATATATATTTGGGCTTGTGAATTTGAGGATTTAGTGAGTTCCTAAGGTGACTTCCATTGTATTTCCTTCTGTATAGTACTTGCCTTCCTGTTAATACAAAAATTCTCTCTTTGCTTTGCTGGTACTTCCTTTTGCAGACCCCTGGAAATGCTTTTAAAGAAGTTTTTCACTGACTTTCATTCTTGATTATCACTATAGATTGGGTGAAAAACAACCATCACTAACCGTGAAACAGATTGAATATTGGAAGGATCAATTAACCTACTGTACTTAATATCATTCTCCTGACCAAACCTCAGTACTTTTGCAAAATGAAGATAAATTTTCTGCTAGAGTGTAACACTGGTCTCTAATTTAACTGTTGAAGGAGTCCTTGATCCAATGAAAACCTTCTGAGCCTGGTCTTTACTGTCCATATTTCTTACCACAATCTTTCTTAACTCCTACCTTATTTGAACAATAAACTCTAACAGAATTTCAGGGCTTTTTAGCTTCCATTTCAAATTTTCCAAACTCGTCACACATACCAGTAATAAAGGTTACTAAAACTCATGGTCAGATACAGTTACAGTAACAGTCCTAATCTTGGTACCAAAATCTGTATTGATCAAGTTTTCATTGCTGGAGTAAAAAAACTAACATTCACAACTTAAAGGAGGAGACGTGAGTACTCTCACAGTTTCCAGTGGAGTAGTCCATGGTTGCTTGACTCCCAGGCACAAACAACGAGACAGAATGAGATAGTGGGGGAAAGCTGCTCAATGCCCATCAGCAACAAAGCAGAGGAGATGAGAGGTTAGGGACAAGAATACTCCCGTGTGGCTCACACCCCCAGTGATCTGCTTCAGGACTCATTTCCTAACAGCACATTTAGTTACTGAATTCTTCACCTTATGAATTCATTGCTGAGGATATAAGGCATGCTCCCACTATGCAATCAGCTTCCAAACATGAGCATTTTCAGGTACATTTCAGATTCAAACTATCACAATATTATAGCTTTAATTTCATTTTTAGAGCATCCTTCTTTATGGCTATATTAATTTGCAATTTCACTAAAAATGTTCAAATGTTTCCTACACATCTTCACCAACACCAATCATTCTCCTTTTTGATAATAACTGTTCTAAAAACGTGAAATGATATCTCTTTGTGCTTTTAACTTGCATTTCACCAAAGGTTAGTGTTGAGATTTTTCATAGTCTGTTGGCCATTTCTATGACAATTTTATAAAAATGTCTACTCACAATATTTGTCTATTTTTTAATTAGTTTGTTTACTTATTATTGAGCTATTTGAGCTCAGATGTATGGCTTCCATTTTCTCTCCTTCTGTAGATTATCTCTTTACTCTCTTGATCATTTCCTTTGCTATGAAGAATGTTTTGAGTTTTCAAAATGCAGTTGCCCGTTTTTTTAATCAATCATTTTCTGTCTCCAAGGCAGAAATAGCATTGAAGATGGGCATAGAAGAGGAAAGGAACAGCCAGGTATAAGAATAAACGCTGACTGGGATGACACAATGTGCATTTTAGTACATAGTAGGGTCTTAGGCTGGATACCAATAGAACTGCTGCCCTAGTATGACAATCAGTGATTACCTATATTTACCTACTCTACCCAGGAAAAGTAACTGCTGGTTGAAATCCATTCGTTTAAATGTATATTTGCATCATTCAACTACTCTTTTAAAAGGTTACCCTTTGAGTGAGCATTTTGAAGGATTTCTTGGAAGATTATGAAATTTCATGTTGTTGTTCTTGTTTTTCATCTCATTATCAGGTCTACAACACACCTTGAAAACCCATAAGCCCACAGTGAAATTACTAACCCTCTGTGTATTAAGAAACATGACACACCTGCCTCTGGAACTCACCACATGCAGTGATTACTTCAGGAGTATTACAGGACTCAAGACACCAGAACTATTTGTTTTGTCATCTCCTCTTCCCTTGAGGTATACACTTTTCCTTTCTTACCACTGGATTTTGTGAAGCAAAGAGATAATTTTATTCACACCATATTACTCTCTCTGTTGCTATCTCTTCACTGTCTTGAGAAATGAATCTGATCTTTGTCTTACCTTTGAAGCTAAAGGGACGATCACTATCTAATTCATTATAACAAACTTTTTTGTTTGTAAATGTTTGTTCACATTCCATATATACCTAAAAGTAATTTTAATTTATCCTTCAGGTACCCAAAATATGACTGAGAATTGTGATTGGATCCAGATTTTCTTCCCTGGTGGAAATAACAAAAAGTAGCAATGCACATTTCTACTTTCTAATGACTCATCTGACTATGATAGTAGAGGGCAAAAGTTAGCAAGTAAATAACGTGCTTTACTCTACCCTTGTAGAGTCGAACAAGCACAGCTCTGCGACTATACAGTTTCTAGACAAGAGAATACATCTACATTCAGGCAGAGAGTGTATTATAATTAATATCAGTAAATTGCTTGGTAGTTAATTTGTTAGAGAAAATTTACTGAAATATTTATGCTTAATCATACTTTCTTGGCACTGAATGAGTAATTTGCTGCTGTTAAAATGAAGCAGCCAGAAACATAAGGTCTTAAAGTAACAATTACTTATTTAAGTCAGTGTTCTGTGCAATGAGTTTTGGGCTGCACTTTGTGGAATGGGGATTCTGTTGGTCTGATCTGGAATTCTTCATGGATTTTGCTCATTTCTAGGTCAGCTCATTCTGGTTCTGAGAGTTGGTTAGTCTCAAAGTGGGGTTACAAGCAATTAAACCACCGAGTCTCATTAGCCAATAAGCTACCATGGGTTTACTTAAGTGCAAGAACAAAAGCTTAAACAGACCTTGAATTCAAATCTGAGAAGGCCCACCACAATATTTCCTTCAGATTCTCTTGGTCAGAGGAAATCACAAGAGAAACTCTAATTCAGGACACTGCGTGATAGACTTTACTTTTTGATAAGGAGACACTGTGAATATTTTAGACAAATTTTTAAATTAGAATAGTTTTGAATTTCAATCATATTTGTATTGCAAATAATTAAACATGTTTTAGGGAGGAAAATATCCTAGATTTCATCAAATTTTAGAATGATGGAGCTATGCACTTCAGGATGTAGAACAGTACAGTGTTTACAAATTGTTGTTTTTGAAAAGAAAGCACTGAGGACTATAGTGTATAAATTGGCAGCTATTAGAAAAGTGTAACATTTCTTGTGAAATAGACTTCAAAGTGTTTTCTCTTATGTTTGTCACTACATTTATTCCTCCCACCCAAATACTTGGTACCAGAAAAGCTTCTGATTGTAGAATACAAATCATGTATTTTTCTTTTTCAAAATTAAATGAGTATTTCACTATCCACGCATATACAGTTTCTTACAATTATTGTCTAGAGATTAATTTCTTTTCAGAGGGAACCATGACACAGTAAGTATGAAGAGGATTATGTTAAAAAGTGTCTCTGCTTTATAGTCAAGTAGCAAATGTTTGGAGGTTATGCAAACAGTGTAACTTTCTATCTATAATATCAACAATTAAATCACTTGCTTCTGGTTTATTTCCATAGATTTTAAGAGAAAAAGCATCAAAGTTACATTAATTTATGTGTGTTATTTGCATTCTTGCAAACATTATATTGACACAAATGCATAGTTTATGATTTTTATTTTTTTTTATTTTTTTTTTTTATTTTTTATTTTTTTTTGGTTTTTCTCTGGTACCAGGAACCGAACTCACAACCTTGCGCTTGCCAGGCAGGCGCTTTTGCCGCTGAGCTAAATCCCCAGCCCTATGAGTTTTAAAATGACCAAACCAATGGTAACAAAGTAGAGACCTGCTGGTTATATGAAGTTTGTGACTGTATGAACATATATTACAGTATATTCTCTTCAACATATATGTATATTGTACTTACAATATTTTCTCTTGAACAAATATGTGTATTTTCTTGAATATGTATGTATAATTTTTCTCTTGAATACATGTGAATACATATATCATGCTATTTTCTCTTGAATATAATCTATATATATTTATATGTCTATATAGAGGGATATATATGACACATTTACATAACTACTATGGTTATTAAAATTATGGACTAATAAAAAAACATACAACATGGAGGATCATAGGTTAGTAGAGAAGAAGTCAAGGATGTTGAAACCAAACAGTTTAAAAAAATCTATAAATTACCTTTCTATTTTTTCACAGTACTTATATTTTGCTTCTACTCTTTGCAGTGTAAACTACACAATGAAATAAACCCCTATCATAACCCTAAAACCTCGAGCATGTGTTGGAAACACCCATAGTTTTACTTGAACAGAATGACAGCATAGATTGCCTTCAACTCAAATCCAACCCCAAAGCCCCTTTACAAACTGTGATGGGCCAGCCTACCTGATCCTCATTGTCTTCAACAGTAAATTGAATATAATAATTGCCCATCAGTGTCTATGTAGAACTTCGTTTTGTTAAAAAATTAAAATAATTGCTGAATACGGCAAAAGCGCCTGCCTGGCAAGCGCAAGGTTGTGAGTTCGGTTCCCGGTACCGGAGAAAAACCAAAACCAAAAAAAAAAAAAAATAAAAAAAAAAAAAATAATTGCTGAATAGTACAAATATCCAATAAATGGATATTTTATCAATGCAAACTACTGTCACTTTGCAAATTGGAACACCACCCTTGGTTCTTTCTCTACTATACGTGAAAGATTTTATGCCTGTAAATGAAATATGTACTTACTAAACACTTGAAAAGTCATCTAATAAATGTTTTCTTTGAGTAAAACCTTAGGGATAAACCTAGTCTTGCATATATTTATATGTTTTTGACAAAATAAACTAAAATCTTACATGGAGACTTTATTCAATTTAAGAAAAAATTATTAAAATTCGCAGCAGTATTATTGGTAACAACATAAACTAAAACTTTGTGACTCACATAGTAATTATTTAGCAACTCCTCACAAAAAAGTTGTGAAAGAAGTAAAATCTGTAATAATATATAGAAATTATTATTCTTACTATTACAGATTTGTGCTGATCTCTAATTTTAAAATTTTAGTATATTATATCAAGAAACATTAAACTACAGTTTTAGCTCAGTACATTTTATACTATATTTTATCAATCAACTATTCATATTAATTTCTCAGATCACTATACAGTTATTTTTTACAAACATTAAAACTTTTGTAAAGCAAATAATAAAGTTTTGTACCCACTTATTTATTAGTTAAGGTAAGCCAAGAAACAACAGGATTTGTCACAGATATCAGGAAATACCTTCTCTAACACAATACTTAAATAACTTTTAGGGGATTATGAATCAATAACCTCAGTCTACCTGTGATAAAAATCTCATACTTTAGTGTCTCTCTTCCTCTTGTTTAGACTTTGATTCCTGATTTTTCCCCTAATTTACTAATGCTTCCAAAGTTCACTTCTGACATTGCTTCCACTGGACATATTTTTCTGACTTGATTCAGGACCTCATGCCCTGTCTCTGTGTGCCACCATTATACGATCTTTTCCCTAAGACATGAGATATAGAACTAGTGTACACACACAGGTGTCACTATGCCCTGCTTTTGCAATGTTAGCAAGTGGAAAACATAGGACAGATCTTCAGTAGGGAGCTTATCCGTAAAATTCAAATGAATTTGTGTGCAAATATTGTTTTAAAGTTGTATTGCTTATTACTGCCATGAACAAAAAATATCTAGTAATCTTAACTGCAATTCTAAAAAATATTCAAACCACTTTTTATGGCCAATTAGAGCCTCAATTTAGACACTTTAATTATTTTCAGTCTTATGAATAGTTTCTTTCTTTTTTCAGTCCTGTGGAAACTTCAAGTTGCAGTAGCAAACCGAAACACTGAACTGACAGCCATATTTTGGAGGCAGATTTATTTACCTCAACGGGCACTGATCAAGAACATTCTTAGATGATCAGCCCCTGATCTCTGGTGGTCTAGGGCTTATATGAGATAAGCAAGAAGGAAATGCAGAGGAAGAATGGCTTGTCAATTGGGGATTGGTTCTTACAATATGCATCATTGTGACCAGCTATGCATCACAGTGACCAGCCCTTTCTATGAGACACAAGCAACAGGAAATGGAACAGGAACTATTACCTGGGCAATAAGAAACTGAAGTATACTGTCTAGGGAGGCGATTTCCTATTACAAAGTCAGCATCTTTGTTAGAAGTATGTACAGTATTTCCTACATCCCATAGTGTTCTTCTCAAATTTCGTGTTTGATCATTCATTATTCACATCTCAGCTGAAAATATAACATGCTAAGAAAAATCACTCAAGTATTCATCAAAACTTTCTCCATTGTGGTCACTGTGTGATCAATATTTTCATTCTTTATTAATTTTCTTATGATCTTAAAATACCTTAATTCTTTTATTCAGACTCTTTGTCAGTTACAGTGTGATTCATTGGAAGGAAATATATATATGTATATATATATATATACATTATATATATATATAGAGAGAGAGAGAGAGACAGAGAGAGAGTTTGGAATTACTAACCTTTAAATAAATACATTTAAAAATGTGTTCAGTCTCACTTAGAGGTATCTCAGGGGACTGGATTTTTTCATATATACTTTCTTCTTAATCAAAGAGCAAGTGGTTTATTTCCCACAGACTTCTGTGTCAGTGTTATACTCCCTACATATGATGGCAAGAAGTTTATTCTCATTTCACAAAAGGGATCCTTCAAATCCCCTTTTATTTTGAAAGTACTTTGATAGCTACTATGCTGCACATAGAAACAGTGATGTGGAAACTGCTCACCACTTGCTGTATTGCCTTCCAAGTCAGTTATATTTTTCATTTTAAATCTGAGAGATAATCAATACACTGGGATATATTCTAATTGTGTTTTTAAGACACCAACCTGCAAATATGATACGACTTGGAGTTGAAAAAAAAGAATGTGTGTGTGTGTGTGTGTGTGTGTGTGTGTGTGTGTAGTATACCTGTTGATTTCAATGATATCAACGGACAAAGTTAGCAAGATAAATTTTAGTAGCTGGGATTGCAGCTTTTTCAAAAGGAGCATTCTTCTTTCTGGTTACTTTCTACCTTTTCTCCTTCAAAAGCTTTAAAAGATTTTATCAGAAGATATTCACTATTTTATAGTAATTTAATTTTACTTATTACCATATTTGATTCTATGAGAGTTTGAGCTAAACCACTACAAATAAATGGTATTGAACAAAGATGTAGTAAATTAAATTACTACAAGATACATGTCAAAGTAGATTCTAACAAAGGTACCTATTTTATGCAGGAACCATCTTCACAGTAGAAGAATTCATTTAATTCATTTTCTTTGGGAAATGTAAGTACTGTTTTAGTTACCTGCTGTGATACTTTCCAAATAATAAAACTTACTTAAAAAAAAGAACTCATTTTATAGTCTTGTTCTTTCTATAAACTCTCTTGACTTTTGTGAAGAATTTTCAATCTGATCCTTTAGAATATTCTTTTCATCTACTGATTCACCAACATGCTCACTATGAACCTTCTAAATACTCTGCATTCATCAGTAATGGTTAATCTTGCCTCACAGAACTTAGTTTCCTAGGGAATTTTTAGCTGGTTTTAAGAATACCCATATTTTAGGAATTCTTTTCTTTGATTTGCCTGTTAGATGGGAATTACTATTACTTTGTATTTTAATGACAAGAACATGCAGATCAGTGTTCCAAGGTGATCAAGCTAGCAAACGCTAAAATATAAGACAAATTTAAATGAGATCAATATGTTAAGGCTGCTCCCCACGTTTATTACTGCACTAGTCACAAGCACCAAGATATGGAAAAAACTTATACCCAGCACCACATGAATAGGTTAAAAGTGTGTTACATATACATACAATGCAGTACTATTGGGAATTAAAAAATGGGGAAATCTTGTCATCTTGAGCCATATGGGATATGTTACTTCACCTAAGTCAACCTATCACAGAAGGCCAAATACTCCAGTTCTCAACTATCTATGTTAATACAGGTAACCCAATAATATTGTACATGGGAAGTAGATAGGAGAGAGGTGAGTATGAGAAGCCAGTGGAAGTGAGTAAGGGAAAATATAAGGAGTTATTAATCCGATGGTACAATTTTCAGATAGACAGGAAACATAGGTTCTGAGAAATGCTGGACGACAGGATGACTATGGTTAATGTTGATGTGTTATATCCTAAATGGTACTGTGTCATACCTTTCCAAATAACTAAAAGACTAAATTTCAAATGTCTCATAGAAGTGATAGGTAAGCAAGGTGACAGACCTATTGATTAGATTGCCAAACTTTATACATACAAAAAACCCATCATGTTGTGCTCTATTATCATCTGTCAATAAAAAATATTAAAATAAAAGTATGCAACTTGTCCATACTTGTGTTTACTTCCATGCCATTGGCCCCTTTTTAGTGGAACTCTCCTGGTACTCATATCTATAATATTCACTTGTTTTATTGTGTTGTAAAATATCTTCTTGAGAAAAAAATGAGAATTTTCAGTAACTGGGAAAATGGAGGAAATACCTACACTAGCAAAATTTAGTGATTGTTCCTCTCTAAATATTTTCTTATGATTTCCATGGTAAGCAGTCACTAACATAGTACATAGAAAAATTCATGCCCTGTCCTTTTCCATATACATGTTACAAACAATTTTCCAAATGTTATACGTAAACTTCAAAATCACCTATTGAGTTGATATATCATTAGGTATTTAATATTTTATTTGTAGATATTATACCACTCTGAAGAAAAGAAATACCTACATGATTTTATCACATGCAATAACACTTTGGAATTTCAATTCCTATTAGCTTAAAAGATATAAATACTTATAGCATCTTCTTTAAGAATATACCTAAGAATTTTTTTTTTTTATATTTTACCACTTACCATTTGCTGTGATACAGCTAAAGGATGTTAAACGCCAGGAAGAGTCTCTGAAACTTGAGAAGCTCCTAATCCCTTTGAGGGCTGGTAGGGGGTGACAGAAATCGAAACTCTGTGTAACTACAGTTCATACAAGATCACATTAGTTTTTGCAGTACCTGATGTCATAATGTGATGCTGAAGAAGATTGGTATGGCAGACAAGGTTTTTGATAAGCTGCCATTGATATAGACGAATATAAAAAAGAGATAGAGGGTTGAATTGACAAGTCTGGGAAAGGGGATATCTCTCTCTCTCTCTCTCTCTTTCTCTCTCTCTCTCTCTCTCTCTCTCTCTGGATCTAAAGTATCCCACAAAAGTCTGTATTTGAAAAGTGGTAGGATCATGGAGGCATAAGCTCATCAGTGGATTCATCCATCAGTAGCTAGCTAAGTGTGTGATGTGAAGAAGCTGTGCCTGGGGAGTGAGTCACTGGAGACATGACCTGGAAAGGTGAGCTCTTGTTCCTGCCTCCTGGCTGCCAGGGGATGAGCAGCTGTCATCTGTCTAAACCTTCCACCCTACTGCTCTGCCTTGGAGCCAGCCAACATTGGATTGTGCCCACTGAGAATGGTGAGCCAAATAAATCTCTCCTGCTTTAAGGTGCAGATGTTGGGCATTTTGTTGTAGACACGGGAAAGTGACTGATATAATACACATATAACTATAGAAGAATATAGAGAGAAGAGGAAAAATTTAAAGTATCTGTGTAGAAAAGTTTAAAGTGACTTTCAAAATAATTATGAATACCCCAAAGATATAAATAGTCCAAACAACAATTTAAAGAAAAAAATATTGAATATAAATTTAGACGTTGAATATACAGTTAAATATTGAATATAAAGACATTATTTATCATGTACAAGGTTACTCATGAAAGGTGAATTTTGAAATTATTTAACTTTAATAATGGAAGTACTATGGTAATTTTCCTAAATGATAGTATTAACTCATGTATTTTCTTCAGTATTTACTATTTTATAATTCCTATTGAAAGATCAAACAAAATAATAATTTTCCATTTATAACATCATTAGTTTTTAAATATTAGGAAATAATGATATTACAAAGAGCAAAAGACAGAGATTTTACTGGTAGTACTTAGTGGGATTTTTTTTTATAATGTATTAAAAGTTTCTAAGGTAAGGATAAGAAAATACTGAATTAGCTTCATTTTAAAAAAGAGCAAGTTGAAACTAAGCAAAATTAACAGCCCCAGCATGAGTTAAAAGCAAAGTTATAAGATATATATAACAATTGTTAATTTTTAGGTTTACTTGTAGGATAGTTAAATACTAATGTTTTTTATAAGCTTTGAATAATTTGCTCATAATTTTTGAGATTTTGAAATAATCATATTAATAAAATATTAATACTGATAAAATGAAAAAGCAAGTATAGAGAGAAGGAAAAACATTGTTAAAAATATAGTGTTGCAATAGAGGTGTCTACAGCAAAACACTAAAATTTTATAAGCAAGTTACAATGAATATATGAACTAAGATTCTTCTTGTAGCCAAAATCTGATCAATTTGATTATATTCACCATGTGAATAAGATAAAATTTTTCTTGAATATTATTCAATTGTACTGTACAAACATCCTGAAGAGTCATTTTTTGTTATGTAAAATTCCTTCTATTAGGTAGTTTGATTTCATGAAAGCTTTTTTTGTGGATATGACACATAGGTTGATATGACAGATTTTTTACATAATCTAAGAAATAAAAGCAATTTATTAAATATAATTCTAACACTTTGAATTATAAAACAGCTGGAGGTGGTAACCTGTAATAAATTAATCTATTATGAATTATGAAATTATTAATATAACTTGACTTAAGCATCTGCAGTTCACAAATATTATGTGGAATTATTTATTGATGTCATTTCCCCTTTCTGCCTTCCCTGACTACATTGATGAAAGACCTTGGCATATCTTTGTCTTTATGTAGGAAATAAATGCTGTGCCAAAACATATGGCTAAAGGTTTAAAAGTTAAGTTACACGAATATTTTTAAAATGTGCTGTATACTATGAAGACTGCATTAAAGTTTTGAATGGTTGAACTTTGATGTCAAATTTAATAGAATTAGGAAATATAGGCTTTAAATTTAATATGAAATAGGTATCATTTCATAAGCAATCACTATTAGTAAACTATGAACTCAAAGTTCTAACTCTCAAATTCAATTTAACTGTTGAAACCATTTTTAAATGAGATGCTGAGTAACTCATCTAAGTTAACATTTATAATGTATTATTAGGCAAGAATTGGAAACAAAATTCTCTGACTCAAAATCTAATGTTTATTTTTCTAATTTGCACAATAGGAAAATTATTTATTACTTGCTTCATTCACAACATCGTTTTAAGGTTCAAACTCAAGTGTGCAAACATATTTCTAACTGCAAACATCTAAACAATCCCAAGCCAGTTCCTTTAGATATAACTGGATTACCATAGCACCTACATATGTAATACAGTTTGTCGATACAGGAAGCACAATTAGTAACAAGAAGTCAAGAGAAAAACTAGACGAAGGAATTTTGTTGTGTTATGCCACCAACTCTGTACCCTAAGCTGTCAAGGTGGGAACCCTCCTTTATCACCTGTCCAAAATTTCATCTTAAAACATTTGGCCTGAAACACTGACAAAGGAGAAAAGCGTCATAATGAGTGGGATAGATATCATACATTAATTTAGAAAAATGTGTGTTTTAGGCAAGTCTAGTAAACTGTATGGTCATAAAGCATGTCATAGTTTATAACAGGAAAGATTGCTGGTAGTGTGTGTTGTGAATCAAGGCTTGTACTTACTGAAATTGGAGACGCTAGTGTGCAGATAATTTCTGATTTTCTCATGGCACATATCTTAATCTAATTACCTGGACCCATCTCAATCAAGGACACTTTGAAGTCTTAATGTTCTTATTTCCCCTTTTCTAATACCAACCCAATAAAACAGTAATTAAACTATACTTCCAGTTGAGGCCATGCCAGCTAAAATTCTTTTGTATTTAAACTCAAGCCTTAAATTTTCTGTATCACTTGTAGTTGCTAGTTGCATACCAAAATATATCTGCCCAATTCATTAATAAGCTTGGAACCAATCGATTTATTTGGGTCTGAGCAAAAAGTAAAAGGTTGCATTATTATGGAAAAATATAATGTCAAAGTGGCATCCATGAGCTTTATGATGAGAAGATGACACACAGGCAATCTTGGACAGTGATAGAAATATCCTTATACTGGGGCCTTCATTTTTACTAATTCTATGGTCATGAAATATGTGGTATGTGCAGGCAACCACAAGTACAAGAAAGGCTTGAGCTATGCACATCTAAATCCTGCTCTCAAGTCGCCAACAAGATAACTCACTCACTTTGCAAAAGATAGATGGGGCAGAGATAAGTAAGACTAAGTGCTAGTGGATGTTTCTTCAAAACTAAAACATGTAATAAGAATAGAGAACACAAATTCTTCCCTAAAATTCAAAGCCAAACTAGCTTCTATTTTAAACATGTGTGTGAACCAAATTCTAAATTAAGAGTATGGTAATCTCCTAAAGTTTTATTCATCTACTTCCCAAAATAAGGAAGAGGCACAATCTTTAAAGTTATACTTTGCAAGGGAGGGGGGAATTAAGCCCAGGCAAACATTGGGGCCATGGGATTTGGAATACAGATGTCTCACTTCTGAGCTAAATGCCTGGCAGGGACAGCTGGGTCATGATGACTGGATGGCCAACTACAGACTGCTGTACACAGGCGACAACATCTGGACCATTTCATCAGCAAGGCCTCCTCTTGAGTTTATGTGACTCCTCGGTGAGTTTACAAGTTATGTTTTATTTTCTACTCCATAACTATGACTTTGTTAGTATCTATTCATATGTACTGTGTTTATGTGCCTTACAGAAAGATAGTGGTAGCCAAGAGACAACAGAGAAAATACAAGGTAGTGAAACTCATCTAACCACTGTGTTTAAGTTTTTACAGAAGAAAGTGGTTATCAGCTCTTTGTAGTCAAAACAAATTGGCTCTTGCTTCTGTTATTCTTCATGATTATATTGAATAGTATATGTGATTCACTGAATGTGTAGATAAAATATGCTTCTACCACAAATGTTTAGAAATGTTGGCTTCTGTGTTTGGTTACTTTGGTATTATGCTATTCAAGTTGTAAAAATGTTCTAGGCATATTATACTGGGCTCACTTTACTCCTTTTAAATATGTGTATCCCAGGACTCAGAAAACCAAAACAGATTAACGAATTGCATTTACCAAAATTAAAATATTTTTTGTTTTTCCACATATTTATATAGACCAGAGGTAGTATCAAATTTTGATCATTTTCACTACACAGTTTTTAACAGACATAATTCAATATTTTCCATAAAGCTATAGTGTAAAATCACTATCATCTCATTAATATATGATTAATTTTCATTGTACCACATTTTTTCTCAAAGTGTTGTACTTACATTCTATTCTGTATAATGACAACATTTTTCAAAAAAATTTCTGATAAAGTGAATCAAGTGGTTATTGAACTGCAGTGTAGGTGAAAATTCCATTGAAAATATCTTGAGAGTACAGATGTTTTGGTTTCATACTCAGATATTTTGATTCAGTAGTTCTGCAGCGGTGGGCAAAATCTTAGCAAGAAGGACACATGATATGCTGGGTTTGTTTGACTAAAATGCACTACAAGGATTGTTAACACAAATTGACCCTTCTTCAGGGGAAGATATATTTTTAATGTCTTTCTTTATAATTTTCACCCCTCAACTATAAGTTATCCTTCAGTTCTCAATTACAGACACTAACTCCTTTTAAAGTTTCTCTACAAGTGTGCCAGGATCTTCTTCCTGTAGATTTCCATGAAAATGTCCAATAATATTTGGCATTTCTTCACACGATTTCCTGGACTGTCTGCATCATTCCTTTGTATTGCATAGCATCTCATATGAGCAGTTATGTGTAATAGGTTCTTAGTAACAACTTGAGTAAAGGAAGTAAGTGAAAGAAGTACACAGAGGTATACCTGTTTATCTAGCTGCTTCCAACTACTGCATATACATTGAGGGCTACCCAGAATATCCTGATTCATAACTCAGCTAAATCTTTCACCAGTTTGCATTATTCTTAACTCCATCTCTTTATACCAAGCACCATTGCATAGCTAGTCTAGAGCTAATGTTTGCTGTTAGACATTTAAACTTTTTTCCTTTCCACAGATTGTTCATTTGAGATTTCTCTTCCACAAAATATTCTTGGTCCCCATTTCCCCTTTCCTGTTATAACCATCCCTCTAAGCAGTAGCACACACTTTCATTTTTGTATATGAGTTTCTATGGTCCTTATTTACCAGATCAAAATATAATCCAATGCCTTTATTATAGATATTTCACTAGGTTGCTGGATACTAACTGACAGCAACTTAAAACTCGTAGGGATGCTAGAGGTTGGACTAAATGGAGTTTTGTTCTTTTTCAGAATGAATCGGAAGAGCTGATTACTGGTGGTTCTAACGCTTCTAATTAGCTAGACCATGGAATAAGCTAAGGCTGGAAAGCCTTTGGAATCACTTAATAACAACAATTTGCTATAAACTCTGTTCCTCCTTTAAAAATATATCTGTAATTCTCACTTCATCTTACCCATTCTTGCAAATCCTTCAAATTTCTCTTGGATTGTTTTCTTTTGTTTGTTTTTACATTTGTTTCACTTTTTGAGACAGGATCTCACTACATGGTTCAGGCTGGTTTCAAACTTGAGGCAATCCTCCTGTCTCAGCCTCGCTGACTGCAGAAGTTACAGGTATGCTTGACCATGCCCAGCATCAATTTTAACTTAAATGTCCATATATGGCAAACTATCTGGCTATCTGGGTTGTACTATCTCATAAATATCTAAGTATATTTTTTTGGGACTTAGCATTTTCTACTTATATATCTAATTTGTCTGTACATAGAATTATGTACAGACAAATTATGCCTACTATGTCTGTACATAATACCATAATGATCACAGGCTTTGTTAATGTAAGCTACCTAAACCTTCTGCAATTAGCAAACTACAATAAAGAAACAAGTTCTCAATATTTTGAGATGATGACAATTACACTGGTCATTTTTGTCTTTGGTGCTGGGAAATAGCAGTCAAATACAATTTAAAGGAGGATAGAATTCATTTGGTTAATGGTTTTAGGGGATTCAGTCTATGGTTTGCTAGCTGCCAGGAAAGAGCATCAAGGTAGAAGGAAATGTGGGAGCAAAGCTGCTCAAATCATGCCTCTAAAGGCACACTTCAGTGACCCATCTCTAACTGGACCTCACCTCCTAACTGCACATGCAGCTATGAACATGAGTGGATTGATTCACTGATAAATGTAATGTCACCATGTTCCAATCATTTTTCAGTAGTCTCTTAGCTGTCAAGTTGACAGTTATATTTAACCACCTCAGCAACTGTGACAATATAATTATCTGAAGAACTGACTAGCACGCTGAGGATATTTGCTATTGAAAATGGGACCCCTATACCTGTGATCTCTCACAGTGGACCTTACTGCATTAATTCCTAATACCATGCAGCAGCTATCTATAACTCTAAAGCTAGTTGATAGTGTAAGGTTTTGGCACTATTGAGAGACACTGACAGAGATTCAAACAAGCCTTTATTCCTGGTGCAAGTGGGTTGCAGGAGATCGCAAGGACCCTCAGAGGAGGAAGATGGGGAACAAATTTTTATTAGGTTGGACTAGGGGTGGGGTTAATATGGGCAGGTGATGTGTTATATCTAGAGAGGATTGGGGAATTTTTGGCACCTTTGTCAAAAAGGAGGAGGAAGTTTATTTTGAACTAGAAGAGGAAGAGGATGGAATCTAGTCTTAGAGTGACACATTGTCCTTCTGAGTCTTGATGCCATATTGGGTCTTCACCAGGTGACCCTGGAAGAGTTTTATATGGGTGGATACCCATCAGTAAGCAAATAAGTTTGCCTTCATTTTTAGAAATAATATACTTTGTTTATGGTCCTTAAAATGCTTAGTGGTTTATCTTGCACATAAAATATGTCTCCAAATTTTGGTATAAGTGTATATTCTGGGACTTCACTAAGAGAGTATATTTGTGTATATGTAAATGATTTTGATTAGTAGCACATTTTCATATCCAGACACAAGCAAAAAAACAGAAAAATGATGGTATAGTTTTATAAACTTTCTTTCTTCATATGAAAATATCCAACAGATATTCTATTTCTAAAACACATTATGCATGTAAGCAATATTTGATTGCATGTTTTCATATTTGAGAGCCTAAGGGTTTGCTGATATATTTAAATATGATTATTACTCTCTGATCTGTTATCTCTTAGATTTAAACTATTTTTCCAAACTTTCCTGTGAGAGAGGAAGTAGAACATATGTGTTGGTAGGAACGGGGAGGTAGTGTAGCAGATTCTAATAAATTAAAAAGTTTAACTCTTATCAGTTTGATTCCCACAGAGAAATAAGTTATCACAATTTAATTAGGTTCAGCAAAGGAAAGCATACAAGACAAGTTTCTGTGACTCTATAGTTCTGTTACTTTTTGAGGTGACATTTTAAAAGGTAACCTGCTACAATTTTATATTTTTTGAAAGTTGAATATTCCCCATAGAAAAAATTTGCTGTACTTTAAAAATCAGCTTTGCAACAAACATGTACCAAGTATACTCACAAAACACACTGCATGAAGGTGAAGAACTTTATGGCAAGCCCTGCTAAATTTTCTGAGATGAAGCCTGAGAAGACTGTGATTCATACCAGATTATACTCAACAGCAAATGGAACAGAGATATTCCACAGTTGTAAATAGGCATAAGCCCAGCAACGTAACAGGTTTGGAGAAGTCTTCCTACAATTGTTCTTCAGGCTTCCCATCCTTTTTTTTTTTTTCCCCCCTCCCGTACCGGGAACCGAACTCACAACCTTGTGCTTGCCAGGCAGGCGCTTTTGCTGCTGAGCTAAATCCAAGGCTTCCCATCCTTTGTTATTCCCATTTGTCACATATTAGGAATTTATTCCTCATTTGTAGTCATCTAATAGCACAGGAGACTGTTGCAAATTTTGTATCAACTGCTCCTTTATTCCCATATCGAACTTTATTCTTTATTCCTTCCTTACTCAGTTGGCAATTACCTAACCTTCCGTCATCTGAGTTAAAGGCTGAAGCTGAATGCTTTTCAAGAGGATTCCTTTTCCCTCCCCAAACTCCTGTTTTCCTCCCCATTTGAACATTTTTTCCCTATTTCCCAATAGGTATTGCACATTGAATCCTTATTTACACCTTTAGTTTCTCACAGCAGAGAAACAATGTGATGATTAATTGTGTGTGAAAGGAAGGAAGGGAAAAGAACAAAAGAGAGATTGAAAGAAAAAAATGGAAATGAAGCTTTTGTAAATAAGGAGGGGAAGAGGGGTTGAAGGAAGGGCAGGGATAGGGAAAAAAGAAAAATCAAGATATATCACTAAAAGATAGAAATTCTGTATAATGAATGTGATCACTTATATATCTAAAGTGCACTGATAAAGTTAATTAAAAATAAAATAATTTTCTGAATGCCAGTAATAGTTCATTATTTGTGAAAAACAAAAAATATATAGTACCTGTATGTTACTTGTGATTGTACCTATGTTTTCTATAGGAAGAATTTATAGAAATAAAAATAAAATGTAATGATATTACAAAGAAGAATTTTCAGTGCCTCAGGTGAAAAGGAAAAGCTAATATTATTATTTCTTGCCATCACTGGTCATGCTAATGGGGAAATTTGAGCAAAAGTATGTATTGTAGAGTGAAAGCAAAAGCAACATTTATTGTAAACTGAAAGAAAAAGCTCCCACACAAATGAACCCGGGAGAGGCCCTGAAAAGTTTCCCAGAGGGGATCTAGGGGCTTTTACACACAAAAATGGCTACATCTCAGCCAAGTTGGCTTCTCTTTCCCCATTTTGGGCCTATTCTGCATATTTTGAGCCTATTCTCTTTCCCCATTTTGGTCCATTTCAACTCAACTACACATACCCTTCCTGATAAATCTCTTTTTCTATCTCAAACAAGGAAGTTTAACACACAAACATAAAATTGTTCATATGTACTCTTCATAATATACTTTACTTTTATGTGCATATTAGATATGAACATATTGCTGTTTCAAATTTAACACATAAAATATGTACACTGTAATTTATGGATGATATAAAGGATAATAAGATCTATTTTGACTCCACTCATTTATTTCTTTATGGAGTGAGCTCAGGACTCAACCTCATTTAAAATGTGACTTCTGAGGCAAGAAATCTTCAACAGCGACTAAATAATGTTTAGCAGAAGTGGTTTATCTCAAAAGGCTTGTCTGTTTTGAAGACTCTCAAATAGGCAAAAGATAAGAATGTGAGACCTTAGAAACGTACACTCTGATTCACAGTTATTCAACAGCTCAGAAGATGAAAGTAGCATATGAAGTAAACTACCAAGAGGAAACAATGGAGAATTGTGCTGTTTGGAAGCTGAGAGAAGACTGAGCTCAGCAAATCGGAAGCATCGTCAGAGTCCCTGTAAAAGCCAGGGCTGTCCTAGATCTAACACTGTCGGCATGGGCAGGGGGTATGACCTTGGGTGGGTAATGCAGGCCAGTAGAAGTCAATTGAAGCAGGAGATAGTGGGAGACTTGGATCGAGAGAACCAGGCTCCCTCCATGCTGGTGTGGTAGGGCTTCTTAGTTCCCATGCTCTAAGGTTTGAGTGTCATTTTTCTAATAACAAGGGGCTCCCAAAAGTAATCGTTGAGGAGAAGCAGGGCCCTGTGGATGTGGAAGAAACTTCCAGAGTAACACTGGGCCATGAAAAGAGGAGAGTGTGGGAAGATTTCCGGGAAAGGGAGATCCATATACAGATGGAACAGATCACTGGGGCACATGGAGGCGGCTCAGCCAAACTAAAAGGTCCAGTGAAGGACAAGCTGATGACAGAGGTCAGCACAGCTGAAGGCTCAGTAAATAAAGACCTCATTAGATTGGCTGTTGAAAGTCAGAACTAATGGTGCATGCAAGAGTATGCCTGCTACATACCTTGAGCTCCTCATGGCCCACTTCTACGTACTTTCCTTGTTGTAACCCCATAGGTTGATACAAACCTGGCTGAGATGAAGCCATTTTTGTGTATAAAAGCCCCTAGATCCCCTGTGGCAAACTTTTCAGGGCCTCTCCCGGGTTCATTTGCGTGGGAGCTTTTTCTTTCAGTTTACAATAAATGCTGCTTTCTGGTTTCACTCTACAATACATACTTTTGCTCAGATATCTTTAAACTCCTTATGTTGTACTTCCTTCTAGGCTGAGAGATAAACCCATCAGGTGGACAGTAACGCAATCACTGTTTCCTTGGTGGTTCAATCTGGAAAAAGATAGTACATGTTGTAGGAGTACTAAAATGTAATAAAATGCATCAACTTAGAATAAGCAGAATAGGCTCTAGCACTTTATATATTTTTATATTATCATCAAAGTAAGACTTCTAAGTTCTAATTTATTTATATAACTTCTCTTATCATAAAGTTTTCTTCATGTATTATGCATATGTTTATTTCATGTCTTCAAGCATATATAGTAAAATTTTGGCTTTAATTTAAAGAGTTAACATTAACACATACTGTAGCATGGGGTTCACTGAGATTGTACAAATCCTTTTAATTTCAAAAATAACTTCCCCAATAATAATTCATTTACAAATCATGGACAATTTGTAAATGTAAAAATTCACTGATACTTGTTTAAGTGGCATTAAATTAAGATGAATTCAAAGCTTTTCTAACCTGGAGAAGAAAATGACAGATTCTTCAACACATGTTAGGGTTAAAGATAAAAACTGAGTCATTTTGGACATTAAAGATGTTAAGATTTTAGCATATTGCTTAAGAAACTACAACTAATAATTTGGCATTAAAGTATGTAACTGCTGCATAGGCTTTAGTTTCAAAGCTAGTTGCAGTAAATATAAATGACTTCTCCCATGACATTTTAGTATTTTTCTGAGAATGTGACCCAAAGAGAGTATTTATCAATAATTCCAGTGAGTGGGTACATAAATTATAATGTTTTATTATGAGCTACATGCATAACCACTGGTTCAATAGTTCCTGTTAGTTGATTGCTAATGAGGGATGGAAGATAAAAGTACATAAAATTCAGTTTATGTACAAATGCAATATATTCACTCACAGTGTTCCAAATGATTAGTTGAAAACATATTGTCATAGAACAAATCATTGATACATTCTTCTAAGTTAATGAGTGCTGTCTTCTGTTATCTTTATTATCTTGGAAATTGTAATAGCCTCCATCACCTAGGATGATGGCTGTGTCTATTTTTCTGTGATGAAATTCATGTCTCAGATAAATCTCATATATTTAAAATTGATTATAGGGTTTTCAGTAATCTTAATATAATGTAGCAGTTTTTAAATGAATTTACTTATTAAAAGGAACAGTTCTTATGAGATAGAAAAACAGTAACAAAAGGAATACTTTAAATCTGTGTTACTTCCATTTCTTTTATTTACAAAATGTTTTTTTTTGTTGTTTTTTTTTTTTTTTTTT
>NW_004955443.1:15615844-15624173 GCF_000276665.1 Chinchilla lanigera | reverse complement strand
CCTTGCGCTTGCCAGGCAGGCGCTTTTGCCGCTGAGCTAAATCCCCAGCCCCTTATTTACAAAATGTTAAAAAAGCACTGCCTTCCCAATAGTAGAATTAGAAATTCATCATCATGTAAGAGAGGAATGTTCATCATCTATTTTAACTATACTTTCAATTAAGATGTGCACAGGTTCAATTGTTTAACCAATTGCATATAAGCACTTCCAAACTAAACTATTACCTAGCTCCTGAAATAAAAAATCATGTTTAATGATATCTCTAAAATTAATTAATAACTCCACATGTTTTGCATTGATTTCTTTTTAAAATGTGACCAAACCTTATTTTTATTTTTCTGTTTTTAGTTCCAAGTTGGGTGTTCATTTGAAGAACTTTGGCATTGTATGGAGAGGTTATATGTTTCTAATATGTTTTCAGTTGACATCCTTAAGGAGAGGAAGAAATGGTCACTGAACTGGAAATTGCACCATAACCCAACATTCATGTCTGAGATGATTTGAAAAACTGACCATAAGTGGAGCTCATCAGTTGTAAAGTTATGTAATGACATTAGTTTTAGAATTTTTTAACAAATAGGTCTCGATTTATGTTGCTTGTATAATATTCACTTTAATTTTCAGTACTGTAAGTTTATATATTCTATGCTGTCATTTTTTGTTTATTGATGATAATATACATGATTCCTTAATAAGACATGAATGAGGTTTATCTAAATGCCTAAAATATCAGCATAAAAAGCAAAAATCCAAAAAAATTGTGTTCTAAAGCTATAAAGTGTTCTTCTGTAAGATACTCTATTATCTTCTTATGTACCCAATATTTTATCCATATCTTTTTCCTTTATTCAATGATAATATTATCATACTGTTATAAGAGAGAAAGAACATTGGAAGACCTTAAAATAATATTATAATAAACTGGCATAAAATATTTATTACTATAAAAATAGCAAAAATAAGATTAAATTTGGGCACTTAATAAATAGCAAATAATTGAGCAGGTTCTTGGTCTAAAAATTCCACTCATCTGAACATGGACATTTATCTCAATATGCATCTTCCTTTAATTTTTAGAACAAATCCAGAGTATATCATGAAATACAGTATTTTATGAGATTATTCAAATTATTCAGATAATTTGAATCTGCTGTGCCTCCCATCAAAGGCTTGTTTCCTAGCATGGTACTATATGGTACTTTTTAGTAAGTGAAGAAAAATCAAAAAGGAATAGTAAGAAGGAAATGACATGTTTAGATAAAGGGATTATTTGGATTATTCTAAGATATGTGACAATCGTTAAAATTTTAAAAAGAAGAGTTAATTAAGAGCGTAGAGGATGCCTAGGGTTTTAGTAGTAGAGGTGGTGAGGGAAAGTATTAAATATTATATATAAGATTCCCTGGATGTTGAAAGTGGAGCGTGAAGAAAGAATGAAGTTATCCTGGCATTAACGTGTGTGTCTTTGGCAGATAGGCAGAATGCAGTGAGAGATACAGCACTGGGGAAATCCAGGGAAGGATCAGACAAAGGGTAGGACACACAGGAACTACAGGCCAGATACTTCTTATTCTCAATCTGTATATTTTAATGCTGACCTCTAGTACAGGAAATGGAGATAGAAAAAGAAATCTAATTTTTCTATTTATTTTAACTTAATAAATTTGAATCTAAATTTCAAAGCTACCACTCAATTTATGAAAAACTTTATATATATTTTCATTGACTTGATTAATAAACTTACCATTTTCACTGTAAATTTTATGAAATCCAAATACTGATCCAGTAACTTAATGGAAACTTAGTATCCTAACTGAGACATGTTTTAAGTGTAAAATACAGTACATAATGAGATTCAGACTTATGATTCAAAAGGACTAAAATGTCTGAATGACTTTATATTTATTACAAATTAAAGTACAGTAGGTCAGATACATTGATTTAAATAAATGTGTTATTTAAATTAAACTCTGCTGGTTATGGATATGAATTTAGGGACTGTATCTTACCACATATTAACATATATCAAAGCTTCTTGTACAACTTAGACCTATAAAATTTTACTTATGAGTCATCTCTCAGTAAAGCTGAGGAACAATATTATCAAATAAACATTCTCACATGTTTAATTTTCCTTTTTAATGTCTATTAAAAAACCTTAATTGCATATGTGCCCTGTGTTCCTTTTCTATTGGACAGTGCTTTATTCGATGATCAAGAATTAATGTTGAGTAGATGATAGGATAATATAAGTTTTGAATTTGGGAGAGAGATTGAAATTTAAGACATAATGTTGGTTGGTAAAAGTATGGCATTGAAGACTCAATTCTGAATCCATCTACTGGAGAGTGAGTTTACATCCAATGATTAGTATCTTCACGTAATTGGAAGTCAGGATCTAGAGACACACTGGTTTCTTTGAAGTTTGCTTTGTTGATTTTGTCTGTAGCAGATAAGGCAAAAGGAGAATCATAACCTTCATCTTCTCAGTTTTCATACAATCTTAGAAAAACAGTTAGATACTTGAATTTGAGTGTTTATCAGACTAATCCATCATTTTAGCTAGACAGATATTAATAAGATAGAACTATCCTTAAAACAATTCATTTCCTGTTTCCATATATATAGTGGTATATCCAGATTGAAGATCATATATTTCACTGTATAATTTAGCACTGATTCCAGTATGTTTCCTAGTTTCCATCTTATTAGTCTGCTTTAACGACTACCAGTGTCACTTTTTACTCTCAAATGCTTCTGAAAGTGAGTAATAAATTATGTATTTATTCACCCAAATTACTTCAGTTTATTTTTTCTGTAAAGCAATAGATCTTTTGTTTGTTTGCTTTGCCTTTCTTTTTTTTCTTTTGGGTTTTTTTATTTAGTTTTTTGGTTTACTTTGTTCTATTTTGTTTTTGTTAAGTATACATTGTTATGGCTTATATCTAGATGCCCCTCCAAAGACTCATGTGGTCATAGTGGGGCTTTTGGAAGTCCCTGGATTTAGGGTGTGTAACTCTAGGATCAAGGGTGCCATGCTGGGATTGACTTATGGTGTAACGGTCAGAAAAATGGTGCCCCACCTAGGGTGTGAGTGTTACCCACTCTAGGATGGGTAGTCTGGACAGGATATAAAAGGCAGAAAGTGGAAAGTCATATAGTTTGCTTTGCTACTTTATTGCTTTCCTGCCTTCTGCTCACCATAAACTATTTCTTCTCTGCCTTGTGACACCCTGCCTTGGAGCCAGCCAACTATAAACTGAAACTTCTACAAACTGTAAGCTATAATAAATCTTTCCTTTTTTAACTTGGCTGCTGGGTGTTTTGTCTCAGCAATGAAAAATGCAACTATGAAGTAGATCATGTTTATTTCTGTGTTCATCTTCAGCATATCATTTCAGCATATTGCTTTCAGGACTGTACAATTTCTCATTTAGCATTGGCCGGAATCTGCAATTAATTCTCTCAGTGTTCCTGACTTTCCAAAGCACTACTCCAATCCAATCAATACCCCACCCTTCTTCAGACTGATCCTTCTGAAATATTCCCCGCTGAGAATTACAAAATAAGTAACTGTGAAGGATTTGGGATGGTAGAAATGAAAAGTTTCTATGTAAGGCAGAAGGTGTTGCTATTTGGGATCAATCTTCATGACTAGTGAGGTATTCATTCAGAGAGAGAAGTCCAGGTGAAAAAATTGATGAAAAAAATGATGAAACAAAAAGAATGATATGTATCTCTCAGATATTTAACTATTCCTCTAATCTTGAAACTTAAGATTCCCTTCTGAGATGAATACTGTTTTAATGATTTTGTCATCTCCAAAGATGGTAAGTAAATCAAGTGTGTTAACTGATATTTTGATAATATCACCTGAAACACATTACCAGTTTAATAAATACTCCTAGTGAAAAGATTTCTAGATTAGTGAATATTACATGTAATATTCTTGAGTTACATGCCATGTTTGGAATAATTCCAAGAATCTCAATTTTTTTTTTTGAAGACAGGCAAAACTGGTAATTTTTGCAACTCTTCCATGTTTTAAAATTTGACTTTGGTTTTTGCATATGGACTATTTGCAAGTATTTCACAGAGTACTCTTGGTTAGCCTTCATTTAGTTCAGTAGCTTTTATCCTCCATACTTTAATTATTCTTAAAGGCAATATTTTTGGTCAGAAAATATATGAAATCATAGAAGAATAGGGGAACACAAAGCAAGGAAAAATGTAATTTACAAATTTTATACACCAACCGAAGGTCATGCATTCTTTTTGTGAATATAATATACAAGATCTGCATAATATGAAAAAGTGGGTACATTTCCAATTGTTAATTTGATGTCTTAATGCTTTTGCATCCAGTGACTCTTGGCCTAAAAAGATGTTAGTTATAGTAACATCTTCTAAGTGTATGAACAAGGCAACAAACAGCAATGAGATCATATTCGTAAGAGTGTAAGTATAATGAGTTGGAATCTGGGCACACAGGTTGCCCAAAAATAGGGTTTTTGTATTATTTACTTCTTTGTTTTGACATATAGAACAAAACCAGACATGTCATAAACATGAAATTACACTCTAATGGGTGAGCTCATGGACAAGAAATCACAATGAATTCACATAAGGCCTTAGTTCCCTCATGTGTAGTTAAGTTGTCATATCTACTACACCTTTCTTCCTATGATTTATCAAAGAGTAGCATTAAATGTTCTTTCTTGTAGTCTGACCCCCTCAACAGTCTTCTTTCTTTCTCCTTAAATGATTCTTTTTTCCCCCACCTTTGTCATTATTCCCTTCTTTCCTATTTTATCAATTTAAATAAAGGTGTTTTGATGGTCTTTCAGGTATAAGTGGTATAAGTTTTTCTTCCCTGGGGCTAGGAGATCAATAACAGTGATCTAAAAAGTGGTAAACACAAAGTCTTTTCCTGTTGTTCAGAGAATGCATAGAACACAGAAATGACTTCCAATCACATGGAAAATTTTATTAGTGTCATAGCCCTTGAAGGTCTGAAACCCTGAAGGTTTCTCATCCTTCCGCTGTCTCACAAAGCTTTAGCAAACTGTATGTCTCTCCCTTGAAACTGAACTCTTTCTCTAATACCTTTTGCTCTCTTTATATTACTCCATTATAGCTTTTTAACATTATGGAATTCTGCAGTCAGGTTTCTGAGTATCTTCTTACTTTTAAGATGGTCTGGCATGAAATTTGGGCTACTCTTTCTGAGTCCATTTTCCACTGACCCTTCCAGAGTTCAGCAGCTGATTATATTCATGCTCGATATTCATTTTTAAAATAATCATGTGAGAAATGAAAACACAAAGGAATAAGGAGTTATCATTGAGTGATTAAATTGTAGCTGTTGTACTTCTATTTTTTGAGAGATATATGAAGGGCCCTCACTGTATCCCCGATGTCATGTCATATATTAAGTATGTGCTTCTATGTTTCCTAAAAATAAGTTCCACTCATTCCAGCATCAGATATGTGGACCAGATTCAAACCTGGAAAAAACATGACCAAAATGTATGATGACAGGAACAAGCAAGTACTAGTTAACATGTAGTGGAAGATTTAAAATGCTCAAATGATGTCTCACAGTAAAGATAAAATGATTTCCAGTAAGTGAATACCTGTGACTGACAAGCCCTACACCCATTAATTTCCTGCACTTTTTATGTAATTTTTAAAAATTGTGTTTTTCTCTTATTCTACTTTCTGTCTCAGTAGTAAATGTTCTCATTATTTCTTAAGCATAAATAAGAATTCATCATGTCTTTTCTAAAGAATCATAAGAGAGAGTTTGCCTGATCTTTTATGTGATTATAAAAAAATACATTACAATTTGGTTTATTTAGTGTATAAATGCTCTCGATTATTTTCTAAAAGCAATTGTTGCTTTTTATCTATTTTTCCTTTTATTCTTGCTAGTTTCACTCTGGTGCAAATCCTTATCACCATGCTTTTACTCAATGGCTATAGCCCTAAAAGTTTTTTTTTTTTTTCCTCTAGTACAAGTGTTTTTTTTTTCATGTTTTATATTTTCATTCTCTCTAGTACTCACCCTCTAGAGCCATCTTCTCCTAAAGACACTTGTATCCCATTATCCTGTATTGAAGATTATCTTTTAGTTCTGTAGAAGCCAGCATTTTATACTGTATGGTACTGATTAAAGCTATCTTTATAGCTTGTCTTAGAAGACCTTGAAACAAATATTTCAGTGCAATATTTTGGAAATGATCAATGAGACATCAGTAGTGAGTGACACTTGAGATGGAAAATGAAAAACAGTCAATAAGGGATGCATTATCAATAAGGGTGCTGTTGTATGCAATTGTAACATATTAATCCAAAGTAGGTGTGGGGATTAGTACAGGACATGTGCTTCAATGATTTTACACTCATGGAGTAAGAAATGGGACCCTTTTCCCCACAATGGATGAAACTAATTGTAATTTAGGAAGTGCTCAACCTTTGTAGCCCCTATGGTAGGTACATTTACATCCATTATTTCACTTAGAATCATAGAAAATACTTAAGGGTAGAATTATTGCTATCAATGTATCATACAATTTGCAGATTTTAGGTCCCTGCACAAAGACAAACTCTATAAATTTAAACACACATCTGTCAGCTATGTCTCAATATTTTACTACTATATGCTATGCACTAGTTTTGCAAATTGGATTAAAATATTCATTGGAATTATAGGAAAAGACCATCAGTTATGTTAATTTCTGCAACCCTCAGTGACTATACCTATGATCTGCTGATAAATCAGATGACTTGTGATGCTTCCTCATTTTCTGGAATTATTGCGTCATCCATCTTAGGTTTTGGTACTTTAATTAAATTTTCATTTGCTTTGTGAGATACTTATATTATGGATAACATACAACAGTTTAACTCATGTTATAGATATAGAACAATATTCTACATTATCGTTTACAATAACTTTGTTTTCATATATTTCTAAAATTTTATCTATCCTTACACATATAAATGTATATATCCTTTTCAATGTAAAAGTTTTAAACATGCATTATTATCTTACTATTATCCTTTCAATTTGTTGATCACATATATTTACTAAGTAGTTTTAACTCAAAGACCCTAGAAAATATCCATGTACAAATATATATGCACAATGTAATCTTATACATATATCTTAAAATTTATATATTAATATAAATACATAATATAAAATATTATATATTAAAATTTACCTGGAGTATAATCTTAAAAATGCATAGTTTACTTGAATTTTTGACAGTTATTAAACTATTTTTATAAAATATTTTGAGGAATCTCATGTACTTTATTTTTGGCAGCAAGAATGTACTGTGCATTTTGGTAGCAATCATTTCCTAAGGGTATACAGGAGCAATGCAGGAAGTGCATGAAAAGACATGTAATCATATGATTAGTAAATGTATGCAAAGCTTGAAAGGCCTTGGATCCCTCCCTCTGTTTAACAATGCATGTGTTATTTCGAAGGTAATGCAAATATTCCCACATTAATTCACCACACTACCCTTTAAACATATGAAAAATTTTTAAATGGGGTGAAAAATGCAAGACATTTTAAAATTAAGCCTTTATGCTAAGTATATGCAAATATTGCTCACTAAAATAATAACTTTTTAAATGTTGCATTTGAAATGTTCACTTTGTTAATATGCATATTCCTCTAAAATTCTGCATTTAGTAGTAGTTCTAAGCTATGATACATTACATATAATTATTAATATAATTTTGCAATCTAGCATATGAGATTCAAAGAAGAAATTTTCAGATTTGTAGCCACTCTTAAATAGTAATAACATAGGCATAATATATTTGTTTTCTTTTTTTTTTTTTTTAATATATTTGCTTTCTTTAGCATCATGCAATTTGGATGGCAATATTATTATTTAATTAATGAAAATAAATGACAGTATGTGTTCCCTGCCCCCAATATATTTCCAAGAATAATTATTTTCCAGAACACATTGAAAGCCATCTGTCTTTGCAATGACATTTGTACAACATTTATTTCATTTTCAATCTCAGTTTCTCTTTAGATAGCATAGTAGTACAATCCCGGTGTGGGAAAGCAAGCTGAAATGTTATCACTATGAGCACAGCTATTACTGAGTTTCCTTTCTTGCTTTCCTAAAAATTAAAATACTTCTTGAAGTATAAAAGGGCCTGATAAATTTTAGTTGAGTGATTATTTCTTGAAAAATGCACTCAGATGTATGATTTAATTAATGCTATTGGATGCAAGGTTTTAAAAGTGGTTCTGTCACCAAACCATTTATATGAATTGATTTTTGCTGTCTTC
>NW_004955443.1:15580488-15615744 GCF_000276665.1 Chinchilla lanigera | reverse complement strand
TTTTTGGTTTTTCTCCGGTACCGGGAACCGAACTCACGACCTTGCGCTTGCCAGGCAGGCGCTTTTGCCGCTGAGCTAAATCCCCAGCCCCCACTCAGGTATTCTTAAGCAAATATTTACTAAATTATTATATCTTATGTAATGCATTACTATGTCTCCCAAAGATACAGTGCTGCACTAAATTTACAAATATTTCACAATACCTATTATACACTTGGACTCTTATTTACATTTCTAGTTTCTCACAACAGAGAAATAATGCAATATTTGCCAAGTGTGTCTGATTTATTTCACTTAAGAATATGATCTAAAGGAGCATTCATTTACCTAGAAGCCTCAAGTTTATACTTTGTTATGGCTGAGTAGTATTCCACTGTATAAAAAAACACATCTTTTTTTACCCATTCCTTTTACTGAAGGGGAGTACATTTATTTTTCTTTCACATATGTTTTTCATAAAAATATTTTATTAATTGTGTTTAATAATTCAGTCAATAAAATACAGATAAACAAAACAAAGAAAATACATTCTTCTGTAATGATAACTTGTAGAGATAGCCAAAGTTGAGATATTAGAATAATTTTGTGTGTATCTACCATATTACACAGCATACAGATTTGGAACATGATTTCCCCACTTTTTATACCATCAACATGTTCTCATATCAATATTTCTTAACAGTATTTTCTGAATGACCAGTGAGCATTCTACCATATGAGTTTATCATACTCTAGTCAATAATAAAATATTACTTTTTTATTTTCTACTTCTGAAAATTTAGCTTTTATTCTGTTTATTTCTATTATAATTCTCTGTGTCAAACATATGCACCATTATTATTTTTTTAAATAAAGTCTTAGGTATGTAATTATTGAGTTTTGTTAGATCAATTTTTCCAGGTCTTACTTTGAACATTACTAGGTAGATATTTTTGATAAAGCTGGGTAACTTCTGCACCTCTCACCTGATTTAAATTTTATCACTGTAGTTAACATAGACTGAGAATAAAATTTCCATTGCCAACACTAAAACACTGACTAAATTGAATTCTAAACTGAGGTAAGTACCAAAATTCCAAGATCCTCCCTGCAGATTTTCATCCCCCTCTGGAATGTTGCTGGTACCCCTCTCAGCTGTCAGCCTATTCTGAGCATTGGTGGCCTCTGGAAACCTTACCCATGTACTACCAGGCCCCAAGAGCTGCCAGACCCTGGTAACTAGCTGGCATCAGATAAAATAACAACTTGCAGAAAAGCAGTTACCATCCCCGTTTTCTAACTAGCATTGTGTTTCCTCTTCTCCCCTAGTATTCATCCTGAAGGCAATTCCTTCATGCTAATCCCTGTGTGAAAAGAAGATTTATCGTGAGACCAATCAGCAACAGGAATCCATCATATGCCAAACACAGTGTTGTGTTTTCTATCCAATGTATTGTTTAATCTCATAGGTAATGTTGAGACATCAGTGATATTATTATTTCATGCTACAGGTAAAAGAATCCTAACAGTTTGAACGCCTTGTTTTAGAAAAAATATTAGAGCTAAGGGAGCCAAGATTAAAAATAAAAGATCTGATTCTAAAACCCATATTTAAAGCTATGCAGTATTCCTCAAGATATTCTTCCAGTCCCAAGCTGAACAACATACATTGATATTTTAATACATTAGAACTGTGAAAAATGCTCTCTCGCCTTTGTCTTCTAGAAAGATTCAGATTTCTTGCTTTTGACTCTTCCTAAATTGATTTAGAGTTAAGTTTATATAGAAGCAGGCTAACTGGACTGTGAGTTCTGTAAGGGAAGTTAATAGCATTATATCTAATATTTAAGGATGCTCTACAAGTAACTTGTATTTGAATAAATGAATGAAGGTATTTACTTGCTTTCATTTAGTCACATTCATGCTGAATTAGGCCTATGATTTGCTTGAAATAGACTTCTATTTGATTTAGTCACAACAGAACAGATTCTTAAATCATCATGCAATCATTCTTTCATGTCAACTAAGACAAAAATTGTGCTATTTCATAAATGGGGAAATTTTAACTATAATAAGTTTTATTTTATTGCTGCTTCATATTAAATAAAACTTTTTTCTTAAACCATATAATTTTGGTAGAGATGCCCTTATTTAAAATAAGTACATATTTTGGTTATGGTTAGTAGGAGTTCTATATCCCTCATTTACATGTATAGCAGATTCTGTTTCCATGTTTGGGAAATTTTCTGCTATTATTTCTGCAAATATTCTTTTTATGTCCTTTGTGGTGCCTCCTGCTGTTTCATTGACTCCTAATAGTAGTACATTATTTCTCTTTGCCTCATCTTGCAGCTGTTGAATTGATTTTTTCCTGGTTCCTTGTTGATTTTAATAGATTCTTTCACATTTGCTAGCTGCCATTCTGTCTTCAAAATCTGAAATTCTATCTTTGGCTTCATTCAAGCAGTTTTGCCGGCTTTCAATGGAAGCTTTGATTTCCTGAATGTCTCTTTGAATTTGGTTCATGCATTCTTTTCATTTCTATATTTTTCATTTAATGTTTCTGTCCATTGCCTGCGTTCTTCTATTTTTAAAATATTTCTTCTTTAGATATGCTGAGGAGTTCTTTCATTATAATTGTCATTTCATTTTTTGCCTGAGAGATTATTTCTGATCTGATATCTCCTATGGCCTGATGGAGCTGTTTCTTTACTTCCATTGCAATCATTTCAGCAATATCAGGTGTGTGTTTACCAAGTTCTCCTATGTTGATGTCTCCTGGACTTGTTCTGAGTGGGGTAGAGTTCTGAGATTTTGTTTTAGTCATTCATCTTGTCATGTTTGATACCAGATGCAGAAAGCTCAGTCTCCCTCTTCCCTGGCAGCTCAGCAAAAGCCTCTAGTGTCCCTAGTTTTCCTGTTGGTCATGCTTGTCCCTCAGTGTCCACTGAGATGCACTGTTTTGTCGGCGGTGTTTCAGCAGATGGTGAAGTGTATATAGTTCTCTTAGGTCTCAGACATGGACCGTAATGTCTGTTGATGGCAGACCATCTGATCCAGCATCCCCTTGCAGTTCAGGGCACATGTATGACCCAGAATCAGGTTGCACTGGAGGCACAATTCTGGACCAGTGGTCCTGTGTTCCCAGGCAGTTCAGAGTACATGCAAAAACCCAGACATGAACTACAGGGTCAACAGTTTGTGGACCACCTGATTCTGTTTCTCCAAGCACCTCAGGACACACACAGGAGCTAGACATCGGCTAAACTGGCAGTGCTCATGGACCACCTGTGTCTCTGACCTCCAGGAGGTCAAGGCACAAGTAAAACCCAGACCTGAACCACAGTGCCAGCAGGTCATGGAGCTCCCGCTCCAGTACCTCACTCAGTGTTGGACATGCACAGGAAGGGCCCACACACAAACCATGGTGAGAGCAATTTGTGAGTCTTCTGAGTGAGTATCTCCTGTCTGCATCACATGCATGGAGGGCAGAGACTCACCCAGACATATAATATTCAAGATCCCAGATCTCCAGCAAAAGAACAGAATATTAAAAGCTACTAGAGAAAAAGAAAACATTACCTATAAAGGAAAGCCCACCAGAGTCATGGCAGACTTCTCAACATATACCATCCAATCGAGAAGAGCTTGGAGTGACATATTACATGTTCTGAGACAAAACAGCTGCCAACCAAGACTGATGTACCCTGCCAAACTCTCCTTTAGAATCAGTGGAGAAATAAAATGTATCCACAACAAAGAAAAACTGAAGAACTTCTTGAGTGCCAAACCATCCTTACAAAGAGTACTAAAAGGTATTCTATACAGATAGAAAAATGACCACAATTTTAAGAACAGCAGCAGAAAGGAACCCTCAAGGACAGCAAGCAATTAAACAGGTAGAAAAAGTAGGAAACCAACAGCAAGTAAATAACATGACAATGATAAATCAACACATATCTGTTATAACCACAAATGTAGATGGCCTCAATTCACCAGTCAAAAGAAACAGACTGGCAGAGAGGATTAAGAAACAAAACCCAATGATATGCTGTATACAGGAAGCACATATTACTCAAAAAGAAATCCGTAGACAGAAAGTCAAAGGATGGAAAACAATCCTGCATGCAATAGGAATCTAGAAAAAAGCAGGTGTAGAAAGAGAGGTGTAGAGAGAGAAATTAAGGAATCCATCCTTTTCAAAATAGCATCAAAAAAATTGAAATATTTGGGAATCAATCTAACAAAAGAAGTAAAAGATCTATAGTACCTTGAAAAAAGAGATCAAAGAGGATTTCAATAAATGGAAAACTATTCTTTCCTCATGGACAGGAAGAACCAACATGCAAAAATGGCCATACTACCAAAATTGTTGTACAGATTCAATGCAATTCTCATTAAATTACCATTAGCACACCTCATAGATCTAAAGAAAACTTTCCTTACATTCATCTGGAACCAGAAGTGACACATAATAACAAAAGAGATCCTGGGCGACAAGGACAAGTCAGGTGGATTTACAATCTCCGAACTGAAATTATACTACAAAGCTACTGCAATAAAATCAACATGGTACTGGTTAAAAAACAGACCAGAAGATCAATGGAACAGACTGAAAGAAACAGACACAACCACAAACACAATAAGCCACCTTATCTTTGATAAAGGGGCCAAATAAACTCACTGGAAGAACGATAGCCTCTTTAATAAATGGTGCTGAAAAAATTGGCTTGCCACCTGCCAAAGACTGAAAATAGATACAAGTCTATCACCATGCACCAAACTCAAGTCAAAATGGTTCACAGATCTCAATATTAAAACAGAAACACTAAATCTATTGGAAGAGAAAGTAGGTAAAAACCTTGAAGACATAGGGGTAGGCAGAGAGGTCATGAACAAAAACCAAACTGCCTGTGAAATACTTCAAAGAATCAACAACTGGGATTTCATCATACTGAAAAGTTTCTGCACATCTAAAGAAATCACCAGCAGAGTAAAATGAAAACCCACAAATTGCAAGAAAATCTTCTATCAAAAATGTTCTATCTAGAACCTATAAAGAATTAAAAAACATCACCTCCCCCTAATTCAAAGACTCAATCCAAAAATGGGCAGCTGAGATAGATATACACTTCTCAGGTAAAGAAATACACATGGCAAATAAATACATGAGAAAATGTTTGACATCCTTAGTCATTCGAGAAATGCAAATTAGCTAACATTGAGAGTTCATCTCACCACAGTAAAAATCGCCATCATTAAGAAATCAACCAATAACAAATGCTGTGGAGGCTGTGGAGAAATAGGAACTTTTCTCCACTGCTCGTGGGAATGCAGACTGGTGAAATCACTGTGGAAATCAGTTTGGAGATTCCTCAGCAAACTAGGTCTAGAGGTTCCATTCAACCCAGCTATTCTCCTTTTGTATATTTTCCCAGAAAATCTGAAAACATCATATCACAGCAATATATGTGTATCTATGTTCATACCTCTGCAATTTGTAGTTTTTAAATTGCAGAAGCAACCCAAATGTCCATCTCCTGAGGATTGTATAAAAAAGTGTGGTACTTTTCTATAATGGATTACTCAGTTATAAAGAAAGATAAACTCAAAGCTTTTATAAGAAAATGGTCACAACTAGAGACCATACTCATAAGTGAAATAAATCAGACCTGCATGTGTAAGCAACATATTGTCTCACTAGTGTAAGACCTGAAGGAGTGAATAAAAATTAAGACTATGACAGACATTGTGAAATGAAGGGAAAATGCTCAAAAGTAAAAGGCAATTGGGGTATGGGAAAAGAGAAGGGAAAGAAGGGTAAATTATGTATGTATGTATATACAGAATGGCTAACATAGTTGTACTACTGTTTTCTGTTGCTTTACTGAAAGGAACAGTTAATGATTACTTGTTTGATCAATATTGCATGTCTCTATTTGTTTTCCTGAAAAACAACTTTGTAGATATCAATACATAATATAACAACAGTTTTTAATTTCCTACCACTTTGTCTGTAACTCTGTACTGTTTGTATTGTTTTTATGCTATTTTGTAAATGGATGTCTGTTTGTTAATAAGTTTTCCTTCTTTTATTTTTAAAGTAGAAAAGTAAAGAAATAAATTTCTGATGTGGATGATAGAGAAAAAAAAGTAAATAAGTACACATTCCTGCAGTTTTCACTTTATATATTTTGATCATGAACATTTTAAGCTTTTGTCTTTCAGCTCATTTATACGACAAAAACATAACAGCATTCTGGAAATAACCAAGCACTTTATTATCTAATAAGATTTCAGATTTTAAAACAGTAATACATTACCAGAAATATTTTATGCTTTTTCTTTTAAAAAATTGTTATATTACCTATTATACTAAATTTTAAAAAGACCTGCATTATATATCTTTTCTGATTTGCCACCAAATTTTTCTCTGATTTTTAAAATGATATTGCCAAATTCTCCAACAATACATTTTAAGAATAGTGTTTTGAGAAATTTAATATAAATTTATTCTCAGGAGGCTAGCAATGTATTAATCTTATGATAATACTTAAAATTAATCCTATTCAAGGATCATTATTTTTTCCTAAATAAGTGACTACTAATTATAATTAGAAATCATCAGTCAACTTAGAGTGTTCATTTGTAGAAAGGAAGAACAATTATTGTATAGTGATAAAGCAAAATTTATTTAAAAAATAAAATTAGGTTTCTAAGAGAATTTGAGTTCAAACCTGCGGCAACAGAATTTGTAACAAAAACTGGCTTTACTCCTGAACTTTCTTCAGTTCACAGCTCTTGAACTCACAGCTCTTGAACTTCCACAAGTGTCTGGATGTAGAATTTTTCCCTAAGTTCATGTTAGATATTCCACTTTTCATTATGTATGTGTGTCCTTTTCCAGCACTTCCACAGTAATTTAGATAATGTGTTGCTTGTAATTGAAGTGACCAACAAAAGAATGAATGACACTGCAAATATATTATTAAATGTTATCGGTTTAGAATATGATATTTTTGCACAGATAAATTTTACATATAAAGAAAGCCATAGAAATACCTGTATGCATATTTCCCATCAAAAGAAAAATCTGGCTATGTCCAATATAAAGTTAAATTCCATTTGGAAACACACTAATTTATCTATAAATTTATCAAGATTCAATACCAATGAAGGGTAGTGTATTAGTTTCCTGAGGCTGCTGTAAAAAATTAGCACAAGCTAGGTGTCTTAAAAGAAATCTATTTTTTCTCCCTCTTGAAGGCCACAAGTTTGGCACTAGAGTGGTCAGTGTACCAGCAGGCCAGCCCTCTTCGGGGTACTTTCCAGCTTCTGTGGCTACAAGCACTTTTTGCCTTGTGGCCACATCACTCAAAATTCTGCCTCCAAATTCACGCTGCCTCTCCCACTTTTTTCTCTAAAAGCCCTACTTCCTCTTGTTTATGAAGGTAAAAATGGTAGTATTTTGATCCCATCTAGATTACTAAGGACAAAGGGCTCATCTTTATAGCTTGAATTTAATCACGTACTTTGCATATAATATAAAATACACTCTTAAAGCAGTACATATTCTTGGGTTTAACATTTAGTTATATCTGCTTAGGAAACATTTTTCAGCAATTATCTAAAAATGATTTCTATTTAAGTTTTGAGATTATTTTATTTAATGCAATATGAGCATCTTGTCACTTAGCAGTATAAGGGTAATGGAGTTAATTTAAGAGATGCTAGAAAATGTGGTCATTCACAACTGAAATCTTTAATTCCCTTCGTTTCATGGCACTTAGATTCAAAATTCAACTGAGTGACCATCGAACACCTTCACTTTGTGATATAATTTATGGTTTATACTTTATTTTTTTTTATTTTTTTTTATTTTTTTGGTTTTTCTCCGGTACCGGGAACAGAACTCATGACCTTGAGCTTGCCAGGCAGGCGCTTTGCCACTGAGCTAAATCCCCAGCCCTATACTTTATTTGATATAAAAGGAATGATGCATTCTTCTTTTCTAAAGGTAAAATAAACTATATTTACAGAAATATATTTTAGTAATAATGATGACATTAAAATTGCAACATAATTTTATACTAGCAAATTTTAAAGTAATTATATTTTCAACTTTATTTCTTTATAATCATGGGAATCAAACCAAAGGCCTTGCACTTGCTATGTAGCACTCTACCATTAAGCGACATAGAGCCTCAGATCCCCCAATTTTATTATTTTTTAATTGCATTTTGAATGCTTACCACCGTTCTTTTGATTTTGCAGATAATCCCTTGAACACAATGTTGATGAAAGCTAACGTCACTTAAGTAATAACAAAGACATTGTTAGGTATCTGGTTCATTAATTAAACCCTCACAGTTACCAATATTGGCAGATCTGTGGCTTTTCCAATTTTGCATTATAATGAAGTTAAGGCATAGATAGTTACTTTCTAGAGTATATTAGTTAATGGTCTCCAGACAAAAGGAATGAATAAGATGTACATAAAGGTTTATCATAAAGATTTGGATGATACCATGATGGAGCATAGCAGGCTGTGATATCTGTACAGTGATTTAGTGAGCTGGACCAGGTTATCCAGCCAGGGTTTCAGATAAATTTCAAACACGGGAAAAAAAAACAGTGTCTCAGTTCCAAGTAACTTAGGTGAAAAGAATTCTCTCTTTCTGGGACAAGAGAAGCAGGGTTATTAGCTTTTACATGCCTTAACCTTATTAAGTAAGGCCCACGTACATTAGAGAGGACAGTGTGCTTTAGTTATTCCACTCATTTTAATGTTAAACTAAACACAAGTAAACATCATCATTCAGAATAATTTTCAAAAATATCTACCTCAAGGCCCAGTCAAGTCAGTATATAAAATTAATCATCACAGTTGCAATAAGAGTAAAATGGATCAACTGGTGATTGAATTCAATCTGTCTTTAATGCATACACACTTTTTAGCTACTATGTTTCACTGCATATTTATCTGTTTAAGGCATCTGGGCATGTGGGCAATTTTGTGTTCCAGAATTGATAAAGTGAAAGTACATGTAAAGACTACTCACTCATAAACTCACAACACTATTCATTTAAGATTGTAAAAAAATTGTAATAAGTGGTTTTACATCAATACATATCTGCTACTAGCTATGTGTATACAGTGTGCGTGTATGTGTGTGTGTGTAAAAGACGAACTCAGATGAACACTTTTTCATTTTAAAGATTAGAAAAACTAACAAAACAACAATGAATATGAAATCAAGACAACACAAAAACAACAAAAAGGATACATGACCTCTAAACAAAATCATAGGAATTAACAATGGTTGCTATATTACATACTGTTATCTTCAACAAAGTTGCTCAGTCCACCAGATGTAAGAATGATGTTTTCCACCAGAAATTCTTTCAGGAAAACCTAACATATATTTATGTTTATATTTATATCTATATCTGTATCTATCTCTATATCTATACCTATATTTATATGCATATACCTTGAGTGTTACAATTGGCAAGTCCTTTATTAACTTTTGTACTTTTCTCCATAGGGATATAACATCTCAGATCATTAGCACTCTAGCTTATATGACTGCAGAAGCCTCTTTCTTCCTGTTCTTCTGCCAAAGACCTTCTTTGCTACATTTGATTCTCCATGTAGCATTCAGGCAATCTTTCCCTAAACATGATTTCAGAGTATTACCAATATGAAAAAGTTTCAGTGTTTGGCCATTTCCTTTACTATTAGGTTTAAACAAAATGTGTTGTAATATAAATTGTTCAGAGTCAACTTCTGAAAACTCTTAGTGTCTTTTCATTGCTTGTATTGTTTTATTTAAAGGAAATATATTGCAATGGAAATCCTTCAGACTCTTAATCATAACCTTGTATCAACTCTCATCAACCCTACCATGACGTGAGATACTCCTTTGGTTTCAGACTTGCATAGTGTCACCTCTTCTCTCTTGTTAAACTCTCCTTGCTGGTCCTAGGCTTTTACACACTCTACATTATTTTGTCACCTGTAATTAATAGATGACCTATTTTCTTACCACTGGACAGTATACTGTATGAAGTGACAGACAGATTAAGCAAAGCTTCTTTTGTACTAATAGCATTTCACTCGATACATGGGAAACACAAAATTTTCAACAAAGAGTTTTTGAATGAGTAAATAACAATATGTAGGCTGACTTCACACTTACGGGTTTATGTGCAAGGTATAAAAAATTAAAATCCATGACATAGTTTTTGGTTGATGATTAATCTGCTTTTTTCAGTTTAGTTCCCACTGATTCCACTTACCTCAGCATAAATTCACCACATATTTATCACTAGTCATACTGAAGTCACTTCACTTCTTTAGTGCGTACCACATTTGCTTTTTTTTTTTTTTTTGACATACTGGGGATTGAACTCAGGACCTTGCACTTGCCAGGCAGGGGCTTATGCCCCTGGGCTATATCTCCAGCCTCTCATTTGCTCTTGACTTTAGCCTTTCCCACATGCTATTTTTTATATCGATATGCTCTTCAGTCTCTTTTCACCTTCCATTTTTCCACCCTACAGAAAAATCATGTGAATTTTTAACTTATTTGTTAATATTGAATGCATTCATAATCACTGGTTCAACATCAGCCTTCCCACGCAGTTTGCAGAGTCTGCAAAGACAGGGACTAAGTCTCTCATATTTATAGTAGATCCTTAGTGCCTCCTAGCATTGTGGAAGGTACCGTGTCAGTCTCATTATTTACTGAATTAAAGATAGCTGCAAAAATGATTTGGGTGAACCATCTCCAAAATATTGGAGACTTAGGATACACCTTTTATACATTAATTTCATAGAATAAAATGCTTTTACAAATGCAGTAATGTTTAAAGAACAGAGGACAGTGTGCTCTAAATTAGAAAATAGAGATAGAATAAGAATTCCTTGCTTTCATGGATATTCTAAATATGCATTGAAAGGAATTTATTCTTATAAATTCTTCCTAAAACTTGCATAACATTCATTTGACAGTTATCTTAAACATGACTCTCTATCACTCAAAAAAGTGATAGTGATCTCTCATTATTTGCAGGTATTAATTCTAGGATTCCTGTAGAGCAGAAAAAAAATCCACTGGTACTAAAGTTTCTTATATAAAATTGCATGTTTTTGGCACATAACCTACATACATCCTTTCATAAGCTTTAAATAATTTCTAGATTAGTTAAAATATCTAATGCAATCGAAGTGTTA
This sequence comes from Chinchilla lanigera, assembly GCF_000276665.1. Classification (NCBI taxonomy): domain Eukaryota; kingdom Metazoa; phylum Chordata; class Mammalia; order Rodentia; family Chinchillidae; genus Chinchilla; species Chinchilla lanigera. Next base: position 15,604,526 of record NW_004955443.1, on the reverse strand, counting down.
TGCACATAACTGTTATGTTGCATTGTTTACTGAATGGTGACAAGAAAAGTATGTCTGTACATGTTGAGGAATTTGTAATCATTTTGAACCATTTTTGATCTATGGTTGGTTGTGGAAACCAGGATGTGGGAGAAAAAAATTTAACTCTGTATTCCTTGAAAGATTCAAACCATTAACTTTTTTTATTCTTTTAGCTCATTTTTTAACAGACTTATAAAGAGAAAATTGAGTATAATAAATCTTATCTAAATTGTCACCATTTATATTCATTTCTTACCTTTACCAGACAAGTTTCAAAAATCCTTTGGACACCCTTGTAGAATTATCTGTGCTAGTAATACTTAGAATTTTAAAATACATCACTTGTTTGTGTTGATGTATTTGACCTTCTAAATCCTACCTACCTCTAAGGTTCTTAACAATACTACATTTGGATAAATAGATGTGTCTGATCAAGACAGGAGATCCAAACTAAGATATGGAAACATACACCAATTCCAGGTGGGTTATTTTTTAATGTGCCAGATGAGTTGAGAGCCCTCAGTATTGCAAATAGCTCTTGATCTGGAATACTTTTGCTGAACTGAGATGAGGGAAATTATTGCCAGGTTTTTAAATAGAAGTTATTAGCTAATGTACACTAAGTCTGCCTTGAAGGCTGCACCATTTTAAAAGAAAAGCTCTGGAAAAAATGCTGTGAGTGACTTTAATACTTATAAAAATTTTTCATTTCTGTTGTCATATAAATCAAAATCTTCACATAAAATATTTCTAAGTCAGTCAATAGTCTACAACCATACCACATTGAATGTGTCCGATCTCATCTGATCTCCAAAGTCAGTCAATAAATGCAGTCACTGGAGTATCAAAATTGTGAATAGAAGATTTCAGGTCTTTCCTTTATGATAGTATTTGGTATTAAGTAGCATCTTTTCCACCTGTTATGGTTTGTGTCTAAATGCCCCCAAAAGCCTCATGTGGTCATAGAGCTTTTCTAGAGGTGGTTGAATCTAGAGTCTGATTGATTCATAGTGCAATTCTAGGATTAAGGTTGCTGGCTCGGTCCACTGATTAGATTGGCACCATCTTGATCACTTGTTGTTTCTGCTGTTTACTGCTGCCATGAACCATTGTCTCTTTGTCATGTCTTACCATGCCTTGGAGCCAGCTGATTATGGACTAAAACCTCTACAAACTGTGAGCTAACTAACCTATCCTCCTTTAGGTTTGGGTGTTGGGTATTTTGATTCAGCAATGAGTGAAAAGTAGCTAAGACACCACCTAACTAAATTGCATACTTAGAAGGAAAATCTATTCTGTCTTTCATAGGTAGCCTAACAGAAAATCCCAGGGGAATATATGAAAAATTAAGAGTTCTTTACTTCATTGTATTCTTTAATTTTGTTACTTTCCTTTCTTATTCACTAGCTGTGGATATACTTGATATTTTTTGCTGTTCTGACTAGTTTAAGTGCCCTTTGTCAACAGTTCAGTTGTTGAATGAGGCAAAGTGTTAGTTATAGTGTGAAATTCTGGTGAGCTGTCAGAAAAGGGCAAGGCATTAACTTGTGAATTTAGTCTCGCAGTGTTCCACAGTTAGGTGATGGCTGAAAAACCTCTTATAAATTACTACTAAGGGAAATATGGCATATGTATTTATGAAGCTTTGTAATATGTATGATATAAACCCACATATAATACTGTTCTTGTGTTGTATTTGTGTTGGTGTACCATCTTGAAAAAAATCAAGGCCCTACTATCTATAAAAGGAAATGTTATTTTCAGAGATATAATTAGGAAAAAAACTGTATCATGCTAGAAATAACCTACAAAATCCTATGTCAAGTGAGATCACATTTAAATAATATAGATAATTTTGGAGGGTAGGAACAATCAGAGTAAATTTTGTTATTGATATAACACATCTAAGCCATAACCTCTGTGAAGATAAAATAGCAGAGTATATGGAGGTTCACAACCTTGATTTGGAGTAGAGTTCCTGGTAACTCTGTTATTTGTAATTATGCAAAATGGCAGCGATCATATAAGGACAGGGTGATTATATGTTATTGTTCTGTCTCTCCAAAGACTGCATTATCATTAAACTTCAAAGCAATATGGAAATTATTCCAAGCACACTTAAAATGTTGAAATATCTGTGGCATATGTAATTTCAAGATATTTAGTTATCAAATATAATGTATTTAAGGTTATTTTGAGCTCCTAGTTACGCAGTGTGAGGAAGTATCATGATAAGATTTTTTTGATTTAATGCTAATGCTCTAATCCAAAGTTTCCCAGCATCTTAGCTATTGATATTTGGACTGGACATTTGGACATTTGTTGTGGGGGTTGCCCTGTGCATTGAAGGATGTTTCATAGTATCCCAGGAATATTTTCACCAAATAAAAGTAGCACTGTACCCTGGCTATTGTTAATAATGAAAAGTGTCTCCATGTTTCCCATAGGAGCAAAACACCACTAGTAAAGAACCACAGGACTAAGACAAGACACAGTAAACATATTTTAATAATGCTGAAACAGAGGAAAGAGAATCTCAATTTTTTTTTATCTTTTTTCAGTACTGGGAATCGAACTCAGGACCTTGTGCTTGGGAAAATCTCAATTCTTGTAGAAGTTATTAACATTTATTTGGACAGTACTCCCCCTCCATCTCCCACCAGTCATGGCCCAAAGAGAACACTGACCTGGTGCAAAGATTGCAACTGTGTACTGCAGGGGTCCTACGAGTCTTATTCATACTTTAGTTTTTAAATGCTTTTAAAAGTATAAAATTAAAAAGTTTAGAAAAGATTCTGCTCAACTCTGATAGATGTGAAATGCTAATATTTTATGGTTATTTATTTATGCCACTAAGAATTATTCTGTTGACTTCAAGAATAAGATAACTTCCACTGCTATTTTCATTCATGTAATTTCCTATAAATAAGTAATTTAGTAAAATGGTTTATATATTTTAACTGATGTCCACTTCTGTAAACTTGTCCTCAGAAACTGTCTCTAAAGCATGAGTGCTTATTTAACTGCATGCCAGTTAACTAAAAGATATAGGATAAAACTACCTAAATGTTAGTTAAAAACAGCAAGGTATTTCCATAATCTTTATCTATTAATAAGATTGGAATATGAGTTTTATACTTATTTATCAGCTTTACATATTTTACCTACCATGAATTATAAGAGTATGGTTTAAATCAACAGCATGATGAAGTTTTTCTAAAGTCTATTGAATATTATTTGTCATTGCTTCAATTTCCTTGTGTGGCTTCATATTTTTCAACATTGTGAACCTGAAGAAAAGAAGAAATAAATTGGATACTGAAACTCTTATAAAAGTAGAATTATCACCTGTAACATCTGATACTAATGTGTATTTATCAAAACAGGTTTATTATTTCCATGGTACAACCATGGTAATAATTAAATGTGCACATGATTTAAATTTATTTTCTTTCAAGGTTTAGGCATTGCTTTCTTTTATATCAAGTAGGCATTATCTTTAAAATATATTAATATACAATACGATTAGCAGGAAAATGATCACTGGGTTGAAATATGAAATCCATGCTTAAATGTGCATGTATGTTTCCATACTCCACACAATGTTTGGAATTCTTGAAGCAGTTCTACTAGCCACCACACACACAGAAGAAAAGCCAGAGTTTAGTAGATAACAGGGATATTTTCTAACTTCTGAAGGTTTATTCTCATGTGAGGGAAATTTAAATCTGAATATTTAGGATTTTCACAAAAGCAAGTTCATTTTTTTATTATTATTTTAAAGAGAAAAGAACAAAACTAACAAAAACAAAGACAAAAACAACACAAAAACTATAAAAATGATATAATGGACTATTACTCAGCTATAAAGAAAGATAAACTCAAGGTGTTTATAGGTAAATGGATGCAACCAGAGGCTATATTCATAAGTACAGTAAATCAGACCTGCATGTGTAAACACACTTGTCTCACTAATATAAGAACCTGAAAGTGTAAATAAAACTGAAACGTACAATAGATATTGTGAAAAGGAAAGAAATTGCTCCATAGGATAGAATGACCAGGGTGAGGGAAAGGAGAAAGAAAGAAGAGAAATATATACCTATATCTATATCTATCTATCTCTGTATACACACACACACACACACACACACACACACAAAATAATTAATTGTACTACTAATTTCTATGGGCTTATTGAAAGGAACAGTTACTATTTAATTGTTTGATCAATCTTGCATCCCTATATCTGGTAATCTGAACAACTACTTTGAAGATAACAATAAGTAATATAACAACCATTGTTGTTTTCCTGTCATCTCGTTTTGAAATTCTGTATTGTTTTCATTGCTTTTCTGTTGTTTTGTTTTTGTCTTTGTCTTTGTTATTTTGTTTTTAAATTTAAATTTGTAAAATGAACTTATTCTAATAAAGAACCCACTTTCTCTACTGTTTCTTATGAAGGACTACTTAAACACAAAGTGAAAAAAAATAGTTGTAATGTGAAAACTATTGTACTGTGAAAAACAACATCTTCAAACTGCAACAATTTTAAGTTGTAGTTTCTTCAAGGAGTTTATACACTATAAACTGGAAGAATATTTTTTAAAAGACTTTAGTCTTATATAATTGTCTTATTAAAATAATAATCAAGCCATATCCTGGAATTGTGTTAAAATACATGATATGAAATATTGTTCTGTCATCTTTCTACAATTCTGGATCGGGGAGACATTGGGGATGAGTCATCCTTTAAAAGTTTGCTAAGTGACTAAAGGTGTTGTCTTCCCCATTTCCACTTTACTTTACTACAACCTTACTGTGTCTTCCAGAATTTAACTCCCCATTGTGAAGAGAGGGCAAAATAAACTATTGTCAATTGTTGTATCTGTAAAAACTACAGCAAGATCCAAGGATGGTGAGAATTATTTCTCCATAGGTGTCTTAGCAAGTAAGGATGGTAAAATCTCCTCTTAGTTCTTCACCACTGTCTTTTAAGGGAAAAACACAGCAGTGAAGTTTTCACCTTAACATGTCCCCCAGGAATTTAGATAAATTGAAACTGCTTGAGGGAATGGGTTATTGAATGTTTTTTCACAAGATATTAAAAACAAGAAAGAGCATTTTCCAGACAGCAGTAAACAGTCTTGGTCTCTTAATGGAACACCTATTTGCAGCTATTTTCCTTGTTCTCCTTTAAAAGACACAGGAAAGATAAAGAATGAAAAGAACACAAAAAAATAGATATGTGTATGACACCAAGAAATTACTGTGAACTTCATTGGAAACTACAGAGATGCCACTCTGTGTAGTGGCTCCATCTCTGCTTTTAGAGTAAAGAGATCTGATTTTGAATTCTGGATTTGTTCCTGCTTAAAGTAGTCTTACTTGCTTTTTGTTGGGTTTTTAATATTTTCTTTCTAATGTATTTTACATTTTTTACTTACTCTTCACATTCACTTATGATGCATACACAGGTCATGATACCATTTTCCAAGGCTGGTGATGAATCTTAGCAAGGCTTGGAAAGGTTCTGAAGGTGCATAACTAGTTAATGACAAAGCTAAGTTAGAGCCACATTCCTTATCTTTCCCTTCCCAAGACTTGAAATCAGACAAATGAACACATTGAAAGGAAAAAAAAGTTCTGTTACATCTGTGGTTCAAACTTACCAAGTTCAGCAAATTTTTAGAACATCTGAATATTTCCTTATTTCTCTTTTCCAATTCTTTAAGTGCATAGTTTGTCCACAATAAGACTCAAGACATTACTTAAGCACTATTCTTATTCTCATATTATTAGTATCTTCAGCAAAAATTTTATTAATTGAAACCACATTTTCGGGGCTGGGGATTTAGCTCAGTGGCACAGCGCCTGCCTGGCAAGCGCAAGGTCGTGAGTTCGGTTCCTGGTACCGGAGAAAAACCAAAAAAAAAAAAAAAAAAAAAAAAGAAACCACATTTTCTTCTGTTTACAAGAGGCTAAAACCAAAATAACCTTGGATGAAATTACAAAATGTCTGAAAAAAATAGCATTCTCTCTTGTTTATCTTTTATTTATTTTTTGTTACCTGGAACTAAACTCAGGACTTTGTACTTGCCAGGCAGGTGCTTATGCCACTGAACTACATCCCTGGGAAAAGTAGCATTCTTTTAATAGAAGGTGGTTATTTTTAGAGCATTTACCAGTATAGATTATTAGGTATATGTCAATGACCAACAAATTCAAAGTATATTCAGTTGTAAAAATTTGATGAGAGAAATGGTTCAGTTTCTTACCGTCACAAAATCAATTTTCTAGTGATCAGTAATGATTTTGATTCACTCATTTAGCAGACAGTTATTGGTATCTATTGCCCAAGAGGCAGAAAACAGAAATATTTTTTATAATTGTAAGTAGCTACATAAAGGAAAGTTCGTTAGCAATTGTGGTTTTCTATTATTGATATACAACTTCAAATATAAGGTCTAATCAGGGACCAGGGATATAGCTCAGTGGCATGGTGCCTGCCTAGCACGAATAAGGTCCTGAGTTCAAATCCTAGTAGAAAAAAAAATCTGTTCAAGTATAAGGTATGGTCAAACAATATGGTGAAACCTGCTGCTGTGTGCCATACAAGTGAAAGTTCCTATGAGCTTAAATACAGGAGCCAACTCATTGAAATTTAGTAACAGTTGGCCAAATGTCAATCTTCTCAGAGCAATTGACTGATAGTGATCTATGGTTGAGAGAAGGTATGTTATAACATATGCCCTAGATCATGGATCATGAACAACACCTGAGTGAAGTTTTGTTTCAAACAGTGAAAAAAGTGCTAAAGAAATATATGAAATGTTTAAATTAGTTTATCCTGAAGCTGCAGTGACCACAAAGACACTATGTGCAACTGGAGAAACTGCAATGGCTGTGAATCAGTTCATGGCAAATAGAGACTGGGATGTCTTTAACATCATAAACCCAAGAGAATGTTCAAAGAGAAAGCAAGACAATTCTCTTGAAAGGGGATTGGCCACTAGGGAAATGTTTGTGGATCTAAACGTGTCTTACGGATCTATTCAAGACATTTTAGCAACAGATTGGAACAAGAAGCAAGTGAGTGCCAGCTTTTGTTTTTTTGACTGTGGAATCAAGGCAAAGACACTTGTCAGTTTCGCTGGCACTGTGCAATCCTCCTTTGCAATTCAGCTTTTTAAGAACTGTCACAGGAAATGTAACTTAGGCCTATGGTTATAATCCTGGGATTATGGTTTTGAGCTCTCATTGGAAATCATCCAGTTCTCCATCTAGGAAAACAGTATGCTAATCAAGATGCAACATCAAAGTGATGATTGATGTTTTCTGACCTGGATGAAGTTTAGCAAGCTGAGTTCTTATCCCAGAAAACTAAGGTGAAGTCTAAATATTACAAGGGCTTATTACAGCTTTTAAGAAACAATGTGCATAGAAAATGACTCAAGAAATGAGCAAGTCAACCAGCCTGGGCTACAAAGTGAGCTCAAGCCCAGCCTGAATTGCATAGCCAGATCCTGTCCCAAAAGACAAATGAAAAAAAAATAAAAAAAAAAAAAAAAAAAAAAAAAAAAAAAAAAAAAAAAAAAAGGGAAGACTTCCAAGCGCTACTTGTGAAAATGTCAACAATGATTGGGTAGTTTTGTTCCAATTGAGAGAAAGTATTTTGAGGTGGACTAATGGCAATGTGTCTTTCACAGTAAGCTTTTTCCAATTTGAGCATTCAGCATAGATTTTTTTGGTGTAGGCTGCATGTTTGTATTTCTCCAGATGCATATATGGAAGACCTAACCACCAATATGATGACCTTTAGATGTAAGGGCTTTAAAGAGTGCTTGGGTCATGAGACTGGAGTCCTTCTAAGTGGCATTACTGGCCTCATAAGAGATATGAGACAGGCAAAATGAAAAGTTCTGTCACTGGAGGATTCTGCAAGACCATTGTCTACAACCCAGGAATGAAGTACCTCATCAGCTCTCTAAGCTTGCATACATGTAAGAAATAAATTGTTCTTGAAACCATTTTGCCTATAGCATTTTTGTTATTGCAGCCTGAATATGCCAAGACATGTCCTGGAAAGTTTAACACTGACATGCTATTAATATTGTGGAGAAGAGTAGTATTCACTGGTAAGTACCTGCATTTGGACTAGGAAAAACAGTTGAAAATACACAGGAAGAAATATTTCCATGTTACACTAATGTTCTTGAACAAGTTATCAGTACCTAGCTGGACGTTTTTGCTCCTGTTTTCTTCCTTTGTCTGTAAACCTCCAAACTCTCACCCAAAATCTACATAATTATTTATCTCTCTGCCCAATCTTTTTCAGGTATGGCTTTTACTAACTATCCCAGTGTAATCAGCAGTACCACTATGAAATCATCTCAAATCCTCCACTCCCATAACTTTCCAGTTATCTACTTTACTTTTATCCATCTTAGGGAAAAATATTTCATGCTATCTTATTGATACCTATGGCAACTCCTCCTACATTGTTATTGCTCAAAAAGTAATTTCAGAATGAACTTTTACTTCTAGGAAAAGAGAACTCTTGAGGGTCACTATGCCAACAGATCATGCTTGTATAAAACATTAAGTACACTCAATCAGTTAATGACAATGACATCTTTCTATTCATAACTACAATAAGAAGGTTGACAGGGGAGCTTTTGGGAAGTCCAGTATTCCTAGACAGAGAGATAATCTGGGACTACTTTATAAGGATATTTTGTTAAGAGTCAGTTGGGCCTCCAAGAATTAAAGATTGATATTTGGCTTTTAGTTTGTGTACCCATTTACCCAGCATACATAATGGTACATCCCTACACAATCTGAACAATCTAAGACAAGTGGGGAGACTTCCTCAGATTGATAGAGTAGCACTGTGCAGCAGCCTGGGCTCTTCTTAGGCTAAGTGAATAACTGTACCTGAAGGTAATTATCTTGGCTTGGGCCAATTTAGCGGAAACCTCACAAAAAAGGAATGAGGCAATAAATATCAGCAGAAAAAAAAATAAAATCATAGAGAAGAAAACAATAACTTCCCTGGAAAATTGTGGGCAAGTGTAGCTGTTAAGCTTAGCAGTACTTTAAAGTGCAAATATTAGGATGATCTCACTGAGAGGTTACCCGATGAATTCTGTTGGACTATTCACACCCGCAGCTGGCATTTGGACACTGACCCCATGAGGGATACAGATTACCATGCAGTATTAGCTAGAGAATCCAGGTGATCACAAAGCGGAGTTACCTGTACCTTATCTTCCATGTTAATGAACGATTTGCATCTTCCATGTCACAACAAATGTAGGAGCTAGTGATTATAAGAGCAAACAGAGTGTGTTTCATAGACAAAGTACCCTTGTTTCTACTGCTGCAAAGAGCCCAAGCTTCCACTTTAATAAGGCACTTCCTAGGAGGAAGAAGAAAACAAGGTTTAAGAACATGCTGATAGTACATTAAAAATAGAAGGAATGTGTCTTAATTATCATAATAACATGAGCAACTCAAAAGCCATGAATTCAATTCATATGTCATTAAAGGCTCATAAAAAGTTATTTCATCAAGAATAGTTGTAATGATGACTATTGGAAGAAATAGATGTTCTTCATAGGCATAAATTAGTGAGTTAAGATGGTTAAATATCATAGCAACAATAAGTATAGATATTATTTAGTCATGTTTCAGTAATAACACAGCTCATTTCAGAATGAGCTCCAAAACTAAAATCTGAACTACTGGATAGGGTCTCAGCCCGAATCACCCCTTTAAAGAAGTAAGTATTTTAATTTTGGTGGAGAAAAGTGATTTTTTATTTTTATTATTCCTCATAAAATCTGATGAATTCAAAAGTATCAAAGAAAGAACAAATTATTCATTACATTTAATGAATTATTCTGTGGATGAGAAAAGTTGCACATACCTCAAATAACTTTTTATTGAACAAAATAAAGCATCTGTGCAGAATTTCAAATAGATCAAAGTCCAACTTAATGGAAGAAAAATAAAAAAGAAAAATGACTTCAGGCATTATGGTCTCCTGTGATTAGTACTCTTCCCCAGGGTGAGTGTCCCTCGCGGTGAGGTCACTTAAACCATCAAAACCAGCCTAGCGCACCTAGACAGCATCAGGCATGGTCATCCCATCACATTTTCAAAATTGTCTAAAACACAGCAATCATTTAAATGGACACTTTACCCAAGGAATAATTTGATGCATTAAAAAATAGAATAGGTAGCAAGAAGGAAATATTGAGCAGTGGTAAATGGAATGTACATTTTTCCTTCCTGCATTTATTTCCCAAGTAAATGCACTGTAAATATCTGACATTTCAGTTTTGAAGCTGCAAACTCCCATGCCTTCTTTCTAATGAAATAGTATGTCTATAAAAGCATAGCAGTGAAGATTTCTAAGTTTTAAAGTTTTTCTTTAGTGTAGCCATATTGTGATCAATGTGTGGTCAATTTTAGGTGAGAAGTGAATGAAATATTTTAAATTATTTATAACATCATGGGATACTAGTTGGCATTAGAATAGCTCTTTTTATCCTTTACTATAAAAGTAAATTGGAAAATAATTAAATCTCAGTTTCTTAGATAGGAAACAGGTTGAAAATATAAATTATTAGTAATTTTTTTAAAATTTTCAAAATGAATCAGTAGTGGGGCTGGGGATTCAGTTCAGCGGCAAAAGCGCCTGCCTGGCAAGTGCAAGGTCGTGAGTTCAGTTCCCGGTACCGGAGAAAAACAAACAAAAAAAAATCAGTAGTGAACATCTGTCAATATAAATAAAATAGTGGACTCCTAATGCCTTACATTTACAAAATCATTTGCTGTGTCATTTTCTTGGTGGCTGTGGTAGTGCTGAAGGAGGATCCTTCTGACTTGATGCAGAAAACATTCAGTAGAAAACATATTACCTTCTTTTCCTTCATTTCAATGAAATGTGTTTTTCTAGAAGATAGATAACAAAACTCAGAAAATTAAAATTAAGATACATATTCAAAATTTATGTTATTTAATCATAATCTCCATTTTATAACCATCAATTTATTGCACATTTTAATAAGCACATTGTTAAGTACTGGATTTAACTAATATTGAGTCTTATTAAGATGGATCTTTTTCAGTATATTTAATAAAGGCCTTTTTTTTTTTTACTCCAACTATCTCTCATTTTGCTGGGGATTGTGCATTTTCTGAATCTTTATGCTCTTGGGGTTGTTTAATTCCTAGATTTTTCATATTATATCAGTGTTATAGTTTAGAACTGTAATCCATTTTCCCTTGAAAAAAAGCTTGATGTACTCAGAGATGGGGATTTTGGAAGGTGATTGTATCATGGTGATATTATACTCACCAGTGGATAGATCCATTAATGAGTTTATAACTAAATATTAGGAGGTATCGCTTGACCAGAAGAGGTATGTCAATGGAGGCATGAGATTGGAGGCTAATTCTCTCTCTCTGGCTCTTCTTATCTCTTGCTGTTGACCGGATGTCACAAGGCATGTGACTGTCCTCTGTCATGCCTTCGCATCACGCAATTTCTCCCTTGGAGCCAACTCACAGCATATTGAAACCAAACCTCTCCTCCTCTAAGTTGTGGGCATAGAGTATTTTGTTCCAGTGTTAAGAGAGTTTCCTCATATAGGAGACTGATCCCAGAAGTAGAATCCTTGGTCTGACTGTACTTGACTACATAATTCAGAAGGCTCTCAGGAGAAATTTAGGACATTTTCAAGATTCAGGCTAGAGAAGTCCAAGATTGCTGTGAATAGATCTTTACTGATGGTTATAGTCAGAGTTCAAAAGACCAGAATTTTGATAGGGAAGTAAACAATAAAGCCAGGCTTAGGGAGTATTAGTTGGGAACCAGGTCACCATTAGCACTTGTGATAGAAGCCATGTGTGTTACACTCTGGCAGTAAGTTTGTCTACATTTTCCCATGTCTCCAGGCACTGGAGAAGACTGAGATTGAGATGATGGGCTAATTAAGCTGGTGGAGAATATTTCAAACTGACCAATGTTCAGGCTGTGGCATATATACTCAGGACTCTTTTAGTCAGATTTATAGAGGGAAGTAGTAGCAAAGAGCACAGAAGAAAAAAAATTAAGATGTCTTATATTCATGTACCAATGCACTAAAATGAATGTATTAATTATGCACTGCAAATAAATACTAATAAACATTCAAATTGGAATAAGAAAAGAACTGTTTTGGACCTAGGGGAAACAGACATGTAAAATCTGGGTGAAAGAAAGTGGCTTCTAAAGAGTCAAACCACTAAAAAAAGAAGTTACTTTACATTAGGACACCATAAAAAATTACTCGATGGCATCACAGGATATATCTGGCTCCCACACATCATAGGCTCAAAGGTATAAAATGGCAAATTCTTTTGAATGACTTTGCTTTTGAAAGAGAGCCTCAGGGTGCCCTGCTTATTTAGACGCACCTAAGGAACTGTTTCCCCAAGTTCCTCCATCTGGACACTTACAGGCTTCTGCAGTTATGGTCCAAAGGGGCCAAACTACTGCTTCAGCTAGTGGCACACCTTGGTATCATCCACATGGTGATGGATTCTAAGGCATACAGACTGTTAGGAGTTGTGGAAACATGGAGCCTTCCATCCAGATTTCAAAGGAAAATGTGGGTGGCCAATCAATATTTCATCAAGAAAGTGCTTGTGGACCTCTGACAATGAAACTAAAGATGTAGTGGTTACCCCAGGGTACTGGAGATTACAGAAATATGGGTTATCTGCTGGAAAAGCCATAATGAGTGAAGGCAGACCAGGATAAAAGCCCTTTAGGATGTAAACAGCAAGACAATAGGGACAAGGCTCCCAAGCCTTTTGGAGTTCACAAGAGTCCATGACAAACTCTGGGTGCTGGATATGGAACTACAGGATTTAATTTTTGTCTTGTTGATTTTGGTTTTGCTTTTATCTGATGCCTTCTTTCTCTCCCCTCTTTGTCCTTTTAGGAAAAGAGATGTTTATTATGTGCAATGAACATTGGAAGTATCTAACTTTTCTTTTGTTTTTTATAGCAGCTTACTTATAACTAAAAGTTTCCCTTTGAGTCTCAGAGGAGACTTTGGATTTACACTTTTCAGCACTGATGAGATTTACCGACATGACCCTTATGGGGCCTGTGGTGTAAGGCTATGGTTTAGGTCTAGAATGTTTGCCAAAAGTCGCACGTATTTACAGATGGAATTTTTTGAAGGAAATTGAACCAGAGGGCCACTATATGAATCAATAAATCAACCCATTGGTGAATTACTTCATAGCTAAGTGTGCTGTTAAGGGGTAAGGACTGATCAGAAGTACATTACTGGAACGTGTCTTTTAAAAGTGTACCTACTTCCCCAGCCCTCCCTCTCTCTCTTGTTCCTGACTGTCATGAGATTAGTACTTTCTCTTTAACCATTCCCTTCCACAGTGATGCTTGTGCAGTGGAACCATTCAGCCATGAACTAATCCCCTTAAAAGATGAACCAAATTAAACCTCACCTCTTTTAATTTGGGATTGTTGAGTATTTTATCCAAGGAAAAGGAAAGTTATATAAGTAATTGAAATTGTAACATAAATGAATTTAAATAGTTAAAATAAGAGTTTATTCTCAAACTGGCAACTTAGTGATATTTAAGGAAAACAGTTTTGATTAGGGCAAGAGAACAACGTGGACATCAGTGATATAGGAGATGACAAACGAGTATAATGAGAGGGTGTATGGATATGTCTGTAACAAGCTTGCCCTGGGTCAACCTTAACCTCTGAAGGGCTTCAAAATATCTCATTTGTTCATTACTCTTTTTGTAGTCATTATTACAATTTCATGTATCAAAGAAATATTGGTTGGATAAGTGAATACTTACATTTTAGAATCTGGTCTAATTAATTATAAGATTTATTCCACCAAGTGTATTAGTATGTTCAAAAAGAAGCAAAGTTTAATTTATTTTCCAGTATTTTCCTATGCCAAAATAACCAAAAAATATTAGAATTTCATATCTTCATATATAATTCTTAATAGGCATTATTTTTTGATTCAGATAAATTGCATTAGCTATATGTATGTACAAGGCATCCTGTTTATAAAGTACTTACTGTTCAGATATGTTCAGTTTAGGACTACTGAATAAATCCTTTGTGGGTTTTCTTTTGGTAAATCTATTTAGAGCTCGGTAGTATTGGAGAATAGACTGTAGTATTTCAAATTTTTAAAAATTAGACACAGAAAAAAATTAAAATACATATTTATTCAGGAAATTTTGCTTTCTTATCTTAATTTCACTTTATATTCTGAGGGATTGACATTTGCAGTGCTGAATTATCTATATTATCATTCAGTGAATATAATTTAGAATTACTGCAGGAAGTTAGTAACTTTTCCAGCTGTAGAAAACATTACATGAAATGGATACCCACTCAGAAAAATAGTATAAATAATTGAAGAAAATAAAATTTTCAGAATTAATATAGCAGTTAATAGGACTTTACTAAGAGCAATTATTGGATGTACCCAATGTCCTCCATGAATGTATGGATGTCAATTTCCAAAGTCATCTTATAGATTGCTGCTAGTGATGAACACTAATTTAATCACTAATTTAATCTACTTTATTGAAAACTGAAGGACAAATTCATGTGTAACAATTGTAACACTAAGTAAAAATATAATAATAATCTCTGTCTTTATGTTTCCTGATGTCAAATTGTTGCACCTTCTGAAACAAAAAGAGCTATGATTGAATTGACAATAACTTCCCAGTGCATGCCTCCACAACTTGGGTACTGATCAAATGTTACATCATTAATTGTCATAACGATGCCATTGTTGTTTTCCACTTAACCAGGAAGGGAAATAAATCTTGTAAAAGTAAATTCCCAGTCTCAATAAGGTTATTAATAATAAAATTTACCTTCTAAGTTAACTTTTAACTTTATCATTTTATAGCCCTGGTACAATTTCTATCAGACTGGGTTTCTTGAGTCACTTCCTTCCCACTCAATTTGCTGTTTCTAATCACCTATGGAATAGGTGGAATCAGCAGAACTAATTTTCTTAGAGTTGGATGTGAAAATAGAGCAGAGTGATAATGAGGACATGAAGGTCAAGGTAAAAATGTAATTTATGAGCTTCAGTGGATGAACCTTTTTATATTCATATTCATGACCAAAGGACTGTAGCAATTGTTGGAGCTGCGTGCAGTTATTAGTGCACCTGCAATGGCAAAGTCACATCCACTGAAAATGCTAAGGGTTTTCCAAGCTCAAAATCCAGAGTATATTGGTACAATTTCATGTGCTGAATGTTCAAAGTCTAGTCTAGTTTTGTAGTCCTGCTATTAAAACTTACCACAAATTAGTAAGAATCAAATAGCAGAAATATGTCACCTTATAGTTCTGGAATGTAAAAACAAAATCAGGTCTTAGTTAGGTTGTATTTCCTCTGACACCTATAAGAAAGAAACATCTTTGCTTTTTCTGGTTGTTGCTACTCCAAAGTCTTCTATATTTTTAGCAGTATGACTCCAGTTTCATACTCTGTCTTCTCATGGTCACCTTTGTGTTCCCTTTCACATGACACTCTGAACTACATATGTCCTTGCATCCCAATTTTTCTATCCTTGTATTAATAGATAACACACTAGATGAGGACATACGTTGATGACCTACTCTTCATTATATGCAGGAAGAGCTGATAGGACTTCAGTGTATCTTTTGAAGAACACAATTCCAACTACAGCAAGGTTCAGGGCTAACTGTTAGGGAAAACTAAGGAGAAATAACCGTGATAGAAGTAATATAAAAATGACTGACATCTGAGCAAAGATTTTAGGAAAATTCCAGAGTAAACGCTCTACATGATGTTTAAACATCACAGAGGCTCCTTTGGCTTCCATGTTTCTGCTATCAAAAAATTGTATAATATATACTTTAGCAAGTCTATTTTCCAGTTCTTGATGCTACCCCAGTTTTTTAATATTGGTTGAGTCATCTCTAGATTACTGGGAATTATATGAATTTTATCTGAAATTCATAGAAAATATAAATACTCCTAAAACTCAACTATGAAACAGAACCTCAGCTTTTCTAAAAAAAAAAAAAAATAGAATTTAAGCTGCATTGCATTTAGATACAAAGATAGAGAAAGACGCAAAAGCGTAAGTGAGAAGGGCTATGTATATCAGGCAAAAAAAAAAAAAAAACACTAAGTAGAAAGAAAGCCTAGAAACAGACAAAAGAAGGGAATCATAAAAACCTGAAAAAAATGCTACTTTTCCATTTCAACAAAGAATGCATTTATTTCTCACAGTACAAATTGTATTACAGATACTCATGTATTTTAACTACATGATATGAAAATATCATCTGAATGATTAGGCCATTAACTCAGCATGAAACCTAATCCCACAAAGATGTTAATTATTTATGAACATTTTTCATTTTACTCGTCAATAATAATTTCCTAATGTTTTATTTTTATCAATAAATGTTATGTGAAAAAATTGAAGGAGTAAACAAATTCAGAAAAAAAAGGAGAAAAAATTTGATGTGTAAGCCTTGACCTATGTTATGAATAAAAAGAAAAGGATACAGAAATTATTTTGTGATCTTGTTTGTACTCTACCGAATCAAACAAGCAAATCTTTTCCTGTAGAGAAACCTCACAAAGCATAACTAACTATAATCACTCAGCCTTTGCTAACTTCCTAAATTTTGTCTCTATCTCTTTGCTTGTTAATTAAATGTTTGCCTCAGAAAAACTTTAAATAGTAATTCATCTGTGAAATAATGCTATCATTAACCCTAGGAATCAAAGAGCCATTTTCTACTAGCAATGTGCTTGAAAAGAATAACACCCAAATAATACTATATTGACCCTGAATTTGAAAATTGACTTTCAACTGAGTGTTTTCATAACAATCCATAAATTCTTCATTTTCTGTACAGCATAATAAGTACAAGCATAACATCTGAAGTATGCAGCTTCTTTAGGGAGCTGTCCCTCTGCTTTAAAATGACTTTGCCAAGCTCACAGGATACTCATGAGGATTCAGTGGAGTAACATTTTTGAGGCATATATACCAGCATCTCTCATAAAATCTGTGTAAAAGAAATGTAATCTGCTTATATCAGTGCAAATTCCTACGTTGAAGATTATACCTATTACAGTAAACAAATTGAGCTAAATAAATAAATAAATAAATAAATAAATGGGCAAAAGAAGGCAGCTAAAAGGATCTGGGAGAAAATTAAGAGCTTTTTCAATGAACAATTTTTACTCTCACCCTGAGTAAGAACTCTTCTTTGTCTAGAATGACGCATGTGAAACACACATTCAGAGATACTACACCTCAAATGTTAATTTCAGAATAGTCCTCTGCTGTTTGTTTTGCATTGCTGAATACCATAAACCATTAATACATATTAATGTATTAATGTATTTTACATATTAATACATTAATACATATTACCATTAATACAATTTAATATTTTATAAAATTCATTTTCTCTATCGTCCATTTTCTGTACATGCAACAGCTAAGTAAATGTAAATACTTCTTTAAGTCAAAAGGATTTCACATCATATTTTCTTATCTAGCTGAATAGTTCTAGCTCTATTTTTTATCATGATAAAAATGTTTCTGGCAATAAGTGAATCCCCTAAAGGCAGGGGAGTGGGAGAAACCCAACTGGAGAAGTCAGAGTCTCCTTATATCAAAGGGAAAATAGAAAATATACTTAAACATCACTCATCTTTCCCACACTGTTTCTAAAACATTTCAGAGTAAAGAGGTAAAATATTGAGATTGCTGTGTTAATCAAAACTTAACCAGATAGTAGAAACTATTTTAATGTTTAGACAAAATAACTCAGAACTGGTTATTCAAGTGAAAGAAAAACTAGAGTGCAAATTTTGTAGAGCAGAAAGCTAAGGGATTATCAATTTGAGTAGACACTATCAGTAAATGCATTTGGAAATTTTACCAGGATGTAGGGACCAGAGCAGACCATGGAAGGTAGAATCTGTGGTTAAGTTTGTTTGGGAGAATTTATATCCACAGAAGAGATTCTATCTCTACTCTCCTGCAATCAGTGATACAGAAAAAACAATGAATGAAGTCATTTTTTTCTCTAACTTCTAGTAACAATTTGTCAACAGTACCTTTTATGGATTGTACTTAACAGGAAATCAGATAACTAGAATCTTTTCAGAATAAAACAGTAGTCACCATATTATATTTAGCAAGGCAATAAAACCTAACAACAATATGTGTAGAGATTTAAAGTTAAACAAATACTAAAAAACACAGTGAGTTGAAAGACTGGTTATGTGAACTGATTTAAAACAACTAATGATTAAATTATCATATTTGCAAAGCCCATAGTTTCCAATTCAGTGATTATAGAGTCCTTTTTTTAACCTTAAGGGAAAATTATTTGTAAATTGTCACTGTATTCAATGGAAAGGTAATCCTGAATTCACTTATGAATGCAGTATTTTCACACAGCTTTGAAAAAACATGAATTATCGGAAACTGAACAACTTAACCTTTTTTAATAGACAAATTAGGAATTCTTCCTAGCATTATGCTTGTGGAAGCATTGTTGAATGAATCATGCAGAATCCATCACAAAATGTGGGACCCTTAAACAGATTCTGTAATTTCAAAGTAAAAACGCCAATATTTTTCAGAGAAGAGGCTTGAACAGCAGAGTGTCACAAGTGATCCAAACCAACACAAAGAAACATTTTAAAACTTTAAACTTCAGTTTGCTTGTTTATAATTATTGTTGACATTAAATACAATACCATAGATATGTGTTCAACAGAGTCGCATCTTTAAAAATATTCTGGATGATAACGTTAAATGGTTTAGATTGCATGTCAGGTAATAGAATAGGTGGTGTTTCCTTCTATTCCTTTTTATTAGTATGTAGTATTTCTATGGAAAAGTCATTGAAAACATTATTCGAGACTCCAGGTTTGACGCTGTAGGCTTGACACTCTTGTGTTTGTCATTTCTTTCTTTCATAGTCTTTTTCTAATTTCAACTTATTCTTCCAATTTTATAATGAATCAGGAAATAGCTAAGCCAGAGCAATACCTAAATAAAAAGAAGAAGTTTCAGCCTGAGGACTGAGGCGTTCTGAAAATTAACAGATATCAGGTTTTCTACAAGAATTTTATGACATTAATTTTGGCTGGTTAGACTTCATCCTTTTTCACTTTCTCTATATTGGATGAAGAGTGCATAGGTTGTCAACTTAATGATTTTAGGTTGTGGCATAATAATGTAGTTTCTTTGTGGTCTCCAAAAAATCAGAAAAATGATAGATTTTGAAAATAACTCAATCATTAAATATTCTTTCCCACTGACGCACATTTAATTATAATGATTCTTTGAATAATTCATTTAGTCCTTAATGGTGATTGCCTGTAGTTACATAAATAGTAATACTGCAAATGGAGAGAAGAAAGTAAACATTCAGTTTCTGTGTGCTTTGGTCAGACTTTAAGTTTGTGAAACCACATTCACATCTAAGTACGACAAATAAATGATGGTCATTAGCAAGGAAAATATGGAACAACTTTTAAATTGTTTAAAAGTAATTTTCTTTCCCATTTTAGGCTAATGATATAAAACCCATGACTTTGCTTCATAAAATATAATTCTTTATTGTTTTTTAAAGAAACCTACACCTCTCAGTGAATTTATACTTTTTATGTGCTTGGTAAATGTCATATCTGTGATTTTTTTTCTGTCTATCTTTCTATAATGCATCAATCACCGATAGCAAAGTAAAAATACACATAATATAGAACATAAATGTCAGTTTTATTATTATTTATATTTAGCACCAATTCCACAATTTTTTGTTTGGGGTCTAGCCTCCACTCGGGACACCTTAGGGTAATTTTTAAAATATTTCAATGTTATAGAGAATGATAATTTGATTTTTAAAAGGATCCATCATTCATATCTTCATCTATTGCTATCAAAATACCTGCATTTCACTGGAACAAATAAATTAATCATTCAATCTTAAACACCTATTGCATGCAAAATGCTGAAAGATAAAATAATACAATTCACAATGATACTATTCATTGTTTATATATTCACAGTAATGCCATAGTCTTATAAAAATGTAAGCAGACAATAGCAAACTGTGGAATGTAACCAAAATTTTTAAATATTCACCAATTTCCAGAATCTATTGTGGAGACAGTAGAACTCATTCATTTTGACATCAGAAATATTCACAGAAAAGATAGCAATTGTTTGAAGTTTTTCAGATAGATGATTTTGAGATTGAAAAATTGGAAGACCAGTTGTTTAGAGACAGAAAAATAAGCAGAGGCTAGAGTATAAGTTTGCAAAAGGATTTTAGCAATAAAAACTGAACTGTGGGCAAAAAAATGCCTGGAGAAAGTTATTAAGAAGGTAAAAAATGCAGTCAAAATCAGAAATTCCGTGCTATTGAAAGCTGTCTGGTTTATGTTCCCTGGTCCTGAGTGTAGGCACACAGTGCAGGGAAAATTGGCTGTAAGTCCGACCAATGTGATGTCAAACTAAATCGTCAAATATGTGACATGATTTTCAAATGTCATGATTGTCAAGTTTCATCATCAAAATGTATTGAGATTTTGGCTTTTCTTTTCAGCTTCACAGCCATTATCCCTACAAATTTCCCTGGATTATCTTCACTCATACATAACCTCACTGAAGAAAATTTCCTGACTCTGCCCTACTCCCCTTTATGTCAATTAATACCATTTTAATACATCACTAGGATGCACTGTTTGTTTGTTCTTTTCTTTAAAAAGACAATGTATGTAAGAATTTTGGTCTACCCTAACAGTCAGTGTTGGTTAAAATTGTTTTAACTTAGAGCTCATAATGTGCCTAGACATTTTGTAAAACATTATTCTGAGTGTGTTTTTGAAGTCTTTTCCAGATGAAATGAACACTAGAATCCATAGATTAATACAGGTAATTGTCCTCCCCAGTGTGGTTGAGCATCCTGTAATGAATTGAAAACCTAAATACAACAAACAGGATAAAGCAGTCGGGGGAGGAGTGTCTACTTACTCTGAAATATGGGCCTGTTCCTGTCTTTGAACTCAGACAGAAACACTTTTGGATCCAGTTTCAGTCTGAGTATCAGCATTCTAGGTCATCCAGTGTGCTGCTTACCAACCTTGAGACTTCATGGTCTCCATATTCATGTAGTAAGACCTGTGTAGTTGATCCCCAACTTAAAGTGGTTTTGCACATGATTTTTGGACTTAGGATACTGCAGAAATAATATGTATTTAGTAGAAACCATACTTGCTCTTTTAATCTTTTTCCAGGCTAACAATATGCTGGGCAGTGGCAGCTCCTACTGAACTCTTAGATATTCTAGAGGTAATATAAAGAATATTTATAGGTTTTTCCTAGGCTATGATGTTCATTAAGTTAGGTGTATTGAAAGCATTTTCCACCTACAGTATTATCAACTTATTATGAGTTTATCAGATGTAATATCATTGTAAGACAAGCAGTATTTGTGAGTGTGTGTGTGTGTACATGCATGTGTACATGTGTGAACCTCTTAGTGGATCTGTTTCTCTGGAGAACTCTAACATAGGATCCTGATTTCATTCATGGTAAAAGCTAAGGCTTCACATCTGCCTCCATTGGGGTATTTCCCTTAACCGAACTTGTCTATATTATTTTCACCTCTTTTCTTTTAGTTAAGCCAAACAGACTTCCCAGATATTTTGAAACACTAGTCTCTAAGGTATTGAGCACATTGTGTTTTCTGCTTAGAAGTCAATTATCCTTAGTATTTCAGGCATATCCTTCAATTTTGTGATCAAACACTTCCTTCAGAAAATACATACTGAGAAGAATATTTTATATTTTATTTTATGCTGAAATACAAACCCATGTCTTCTCCAGTTACTCTTCAGTGACCTTTATTTTTTTTAAACTTTGTTTCAAACATTTAACATCTTCTGTAATACTTCTGTAATAGTCAGTTTTCTCAATGACTGGACACAAAGTCAACATTTGCAACTTTAAGAATTAAAAGTTAAACTGGCTCACACTTTCAGAAGATTCAGTCCATGACCAACTGGCTCCAAGCCAGAAGCATCATGACAGAAGGACATGGTGGAACTAAAATCATGGTGTCCGGGAAAGAAAGAATGATTAGAGGAAGAGTGTTAGTGAGCGATACACTCCCCAAAGGTAGGTCTCCAATTACCCCATTCTAATCAAACCCACCTACTGATGACACATTCATAAAGCACATAACTCTTGTAAATTGTAAGTGCTTTATTGCTTAATTTCTGATAAGTTACCAATCTTATCGCACTCATTTAATAACTATGGGTCTTTGAGCAAGGTGAATAACACTTCAATTACCTCACTTAAAAATGAATTAGAAAAAAAAAAAAACCTTATTTTATTAGGACATTCTGAAATTAGCTACAATTTGTAGAATAGTTATAGGCATAAAGTAGAATTATGATAAATATCAAATTTAATTTGGTAACAAATATTTAGGTATAACCTGTTATGTTGCATATTGTTTCAAAACTTTGAGATATATATATTTTTATTTATTTATTTTTGGGTTTTTTTCCCAGTACCAGAAATTGAACTCACGACCTTACACTTGCCAGGCAGGTGCTGTGCTGCTGAGCTAAATTCCCAGCCCCTTGAGATATATATTTTATGAACATGAAATGAGATTAAAGTTGAAAGAAACAATTGCCTCAGAAAATTCGTAAAAGTACAAAGTAAAAAATCAAAGCACTTCATAAAAACTTCAATCCTAAGTAATTATACACACCCAGTTCAAAAATAAAATAAAGAGCATAATCCATTTTCTAATTATTAGGAGAAAATAATCTATTGATGTCTACAATTATTTTTAATTTATTTATTTTAAAGGGAAAAACAGTAAAACAATGATACAGAATTTCAAAACAAGGTAATAGGAGATTGACAATGGTTAATATATTGTGTAATGCTATCTTCAAAGAACAGGTCAGCAACTACAAAAAGATCACAACTAATCATCTATGCTGGAATTTTAATATAAACATTTCCTACGTGGGTCTGAGTTTGCATTTCTACTTAAACTGATCAGAAAGATCAGACACACAAACTTGAATACTTCCTTGATGGTGATGAGCATCTGCTGAGTAATCAGAATACTCAGGTTTCCTGTACAGTAAGCTACATTAAATATATGCCATAAAAAAAATTACTAAAAATACAAGGAAAAATATGAGAAAAAAAATTATCAACAGGGACAAGACCAGTATAATGAAAGAGTAGTCTTCACTGAAGGTACCAAGCACAAGGAAACACCAAAATACACAGTAATGGAGATCAACAATATATTACTTCATTATTTTAACAAGTAAAATTAAATATAAGCATCTATAATAAACAAACTGTGAAAGTTGAAAAGGGAAGTTGTGCTGCCGACAGATTAAACTGAGGCAAACGGTGGACTTGTGCTGTTTCCGGATGGATCTTGGTTTTATTCAAATGTTTCATAAATTATATCATTGAACATTGTGTTAATTTTGATTTTTAAAAAATTACATTAAGCTATTTATTTTTATTACTCAGTATTTTGATCCCTTAAATTTTGAACCTGACCAAATATCTTTTTCACTTAACCTAGATACTATCCTCCTATCCTAGGCAAGAATAATCAGGAAAGAAGGAAAAAAATGTGTTTAAGTCCAAAATCTTAAGATATTCAAATGTTAAGATTAGAATATAAAGTGGTTATTTATATGATAAACAAATAAATACAAGTTCAAGTTATCAATCAATAAAAATAGCTACTTTATTTATATTCACATATTATATACATATTATATATATACAAATAAATAACATGATAAATACTGTTTATTTATTTATATATATTATACATAATTATTTCATATAAACTGACTAGGAAAATTAGG
>NW_004955443.1:15576032-15579682 GCF_000276665.1 Chinchilla lanigera | reverse complement strand
TGCCAGGCAGGCGCTTTTGCCACTGAGCTAAATCCCCAGCCCCAAATTTTCCAGTATTAATGAAAGGATGTGAGTATAAAACTCAAGAAACAATGATTGATTAAAAAAAAAAACCTAATTCTTATACTTAATTGTGTACTTTACAACTGCAAGGAGGTCAAACTCAGCGGTAGAACATGTTCAAATGCTGTGAAAAAAGTACCTGTCACGCTATTCTGAAGAATCGCAACATTGACTTTGCTTAGTAATTTTTTATTTGAATTGTAAAATTGCATACCATTACTGTACATATATTCATATGTTTACCTGAGACAAAGAAAATATTTTCTGAGAACAGAGCAGAGAAGTAAATACTGACAAAATCTACCATCACCACAGCCTTCCCATAAAAAATTGTGAAATAAAAGCTAAGGCTAGTTTCAGTGCAACAAAGTTTACTTGAGCAAAGCTCGTTCAGAATCCCTCCCCACATACACCACCACCATTTGTAGTATTTATACTTGTAACTAGAGAAAGAAAGTGACATAGGCAATCAACCTGATGGTTGATTTGGCATTGCCTTGTATCAACAAGGTGAGACAAGCTGACAGCCTGCGACTGGCTGCAACTAAACTGTTCTGCTTGGCTGAAACGGAGTTTTTGATTAAAAGAAGGTATGCCTACGTTAGTTATAATTTTTTTTTTACTTTTATTAGTACATGTTTGGAGTATGTAATGAGTACATTCACTGTAAATAATTGGTATGTGTACCTAATACATTTCTTCACTTTCCTTTCTGTTTTTTCCAGCATTAGATTCTTTTATTAATCCATAAGACTTTATAAAATTAATTATTATACATACAGATTGAAAACCATACTAAGAGTACAAAAAACATATAAAACGTGTAAGACAATTGTACTAAGCCATGGTACACTTTTAGGTACATTGTACACACTGGATTATGATATCTTTTTTCTCTGGTCTCTCTCTTTCATATTATCTGATTTATTTTGCAATATAAACAAAATATTTTCCCCCAGAAAACTCAAATTTATCCATTTTGTGGAAGAGTTGTACACTTTTGTGTATAAATACAACATATTTTATCCATTCATCTGTTGATAGACATATAGGCTGTTTCTCAGATTTAGCTATTATTAATTGCACTGCTATAAACATAGGTATGCGTGTATCATTTTGGTTTGACATCTTTAGGTAATTTTTTTGTGCTTTTTTTGGACATCTTTAACTCTTTTAGGGAAGATAACTAGAAGGGATAAAATAGAATTTCTCCCTTTTTAATGCATAATCTCTATACCGATTCCCATAGTGGTTATATCAATATGCAATTCCACCAACAATGCAGAAGGGTTTGCTTCTCCCCACAGTCTCAGTGGCATTTGTTATTGGTTGATTGCTTGATGGAAGCCATTCTTTCTAGAGTGAGAAGGAATCTCAGTGTTGTTTTAAATTGCATTTGTCTAATGGTCAGCAATGTTGACATTTTCTCATATATTTATTGGCTGTTTGTATTTGTATTTCTTCATCTGAGAAATGATATTTCAGATGCTCATTTTTAATTGGATCCTTAAACTTGACCATCTAATTCTTTTGAGTTCTTCATATATTCTAGATATGAGTTCATTGTCTGAAGACTAACAGGAAAAAAAATATTTTCCCATTCTGTAGGTTGTCTCTTCACTGTTAGTGGTTTCCTTCTGTTTGTATAAGCTTGTTCATTTAATGTGATTCCATTTGTTGATTCCTGGTTTTATTTCTTGTGCAACAGGAATTTTGTTCAGAAACTCTGTGCCTCTACCTATGTCTTCAAGAGTTTTCTCTTTTGTCTTCTAAGAGATTAAGTACTTCTATTCTACTGTTTAGATTTTTGATCCACTTTGATTTTAGGTTAGTGCATGGTGAAGATATAGATTTAGATTCAACCTTTAGCAATTTTTTTTAATTCTTCTTGAGCTTACTGGTACATTTTAGATACACATAATGATCATATTCATCATAGGGAATTTGTACCTGTACATGATGTATCTGATTTCCTCTTTTTTCCCATTCCCCTCTCCTCATTTCAACTCCACTTCTCCACCCTATTTATAAAGCTTTCTTTCTGTTTTATCCTTTTGTCTTTTTTTTCTTTTGCCTTCCTTACTGGGTTAATTAACCCTTAGTTATTGTGGGCTGATCAGGCCTGCAATCTCCCAAATGAGTGAACCATGAAGGCTTAAATAAATGAGACCGTTGAAATGATTTCAGGGCTCCAGGACAGTTTAACTCTCTTACTGAATTCGAGATTCTCTGGATTAAGACAAAGACTTCCTTAGGTAGCCCGTTTTTATTAGGTTTTCAAACAAAGAAAGAGGATACACAAGAAAATGCAGGAATCTAGCAGGACCTTGGAAAATAGTTTCCCAAGTAGCAGATTATGTCAATCAGGAGACCTACCTTATCTTTAGGCTGGCATTAATTGTAGGAGTGTGGAGCCTGCAGCTGCAATCTCCATTTAGTTAACTGGGATTGGAGCTAAACATCCTCAGCTGGTCTTATCTTCTCCTCTGAGGTGTCACAGCTTCACAGGCCAATACAGGCCTCAGCAGTGACCAGTGACTCACAGAGGTTCACTTACTATGAGTCTGCTGCCCATCTTCAGACAAGGTGCCTAAGCTTTGATCAACTGACAAGTAAACACAGGAAGCCAACTGGTTAATATAAAATCCTACTCAGAGCCACTTTGTAGTGGTCTCCATCTCTTCCCTCCTTCCCACTCCCTAGTTCTTCTTTCTTTTGAACAGTGTCTTCCTATTTCACAATACCATTTATACAGTTTGGTCCTTCTTTATATTTTTTGGTATTGCACACCAGAAAACCAGTGTGATATTCACACATGTATATCTAATCCATTTCACTTAAAAGTATGGTATCAAGGTGCACATATGCACCTAGGTATGTCTCAAATTCATTCTTCTTTATGGCTGAGGAGTATTCCATTATATACAGTATTATGAAAAACCCACTTTTCTTTTAACCATTCCTGTGTTGATTGGCATTTGGCTTGTTTCCAAGGTTTAGCTCTTACAAACTGTGCTGCTATAAACATGGGTGACCATATATCACTGTGATATGGTGTTTTTAATTTTTCTGGCAGTTTTTACAACACCATTTGTTAGTCTGTCTTTTCTCCAGCAAAAGGACTTGGAGAGATGTGTGTGACTGGAGTTGCTTCTCTGTCTTCTATTCTGTTCCATTGATTAAAAAGGCTGTTTTTTTTTTCCCAATACCGTGTTGCTTTTTATTACTATAGTTTTGTAGTATAGCATTAGTCCAGGGTTGTGTTGAGGATCTTCTATATAGAGGATCATGTTATCAACAAATAATGATAATTTAACATCTTCCTTCCCTATCCATATCTCTTTTATTTCTTTTTCTTGTATTATTACTCTAGTTATTGTTTTCAGAATGATACTCAACAGGGGCTGGGGATTTAGCTCAGTGGCAAAGCGCCTGCCTGGCAAGCGCAAGGTCGTGAGTTCAGTTCCTGGTACCGGAGAAAAACCAAAAAAAAAAAAAGAATAGTCTCAAATGACCTGGCCCATGTCCTTGAAAGTACCGCGAAATGACAGCATACATGTAGCCTGACAGATACGCATAGTGGCTGT
>NW_004955443.1:15545228-15575932 GCF_000276665.1 Chinchilla lanigera | reverse complement strand
TTAGCTCAGTGGCAAAGCGCCTGCCTGGCAAGCGCAAGGTCGTGAGTTCAGTTCCTGGTACCGGAGAAAAACCAAAAAAAAAAAAAAAAAAAAAACAGAATGATACTCAACAGAAAGTGGTGATGGCAGGCATTCTTTTCTTGTTCCTGGTGGGAAAGTTTTCACCTTTTCTCTGTTTAGTATAATGTTGGCTGTTGCTTTGCCATAAATGCCTTTTGTCAACATAAAGTGCATTTAGCTGGGTGTGGAGGTCTTTGGAGCTAAACTTCTAAATGGAGTCTGGTTGAGGTAACATTTATTTTGGTCAGATTTGCCCAAATATCACTGCTCTTTCATTCTGTGGAGGTTGCACTAAACCATGGTCATAGGTAGTTTTTGCAAGCACCAAATGAACATCCTTACCCCAACTCAGAATTTACAATTTCACAATATCAGATTAGTTAGATGACTTTTATGCTTTATGATGTTATTCGTACCAATCTGAAACCATTCAACATAGACACAATAGCTACATATGAATATTTAAATATTGAATGCAGCCGAGGGTGGTGGCACACTCCTATAATCCCGGCACTTGGGAGGCTGAGGTGGGAGGATCGTTGTGAGTTGAAGGCCAGCCAGGGCCACATAAGCAAGTTCAAGCCTGGCCTGAACTGTATAGTGAGACTCTGCCTCAAAAAAGACCAAAAAATAAAAAATAAAAAAATAATAATAAATGTTGAAAACAACACAGTAATGTGCCAAGAGAGCAGAGACTAAAATCAAAACACCAGAATCAAACAGCTCAGGCTTAGGATATTTGAAGTAGTTCAACATCATCTTTCACTGGTAAGAGTATTTGTTTGGTATAGAATGATGACTACAGACCATGGTAATCTGCAATGTGTTATGACCTATAAATATGTTTATCTTTATACCAAACTATATCAAGTTGACAAAGAATCACAGTAATCCACAGACCCACTAAAAGGAATCTGAAGCCAGGTTTGGTAGCACATGCCTGTAATCCCTGCCCTTGGGAGTCTGAGGCAGGAGGATCATTGCAAGTTCAAGACCAGCCTGGGCTACAAAGTGAGCTCTAGGCCAGTCTGAACTACATAGCAAGACTCTGTCTCAAAAAAAGATAAAGGAAATCTGAAGTTTAGAAATTCTTGGTACAGCCATGTTTGTAATGCACTATTCAGGATCTAAAAATCAAAGTTTTTACTTGTTCACATGAACATGTCATGTTCTCCATTGTCTTGAGGAACTTTCTTAGTGTATTTGGTGGCAAAGTTTGGAGAAATAGCAGCATCAGCCACTGTTTGAATTGATGTCTTTATAGTGTTAAGATAAGGAAGTAGATAAGTATAGTGGTCTTTTTACTGTAGCATCATACACAAGCCCCTAATTTGGGCAAAAAAGAAGGTCAAGAACTGTATGATGTTCTATTAAGTATTTTTGTTGGGTATAAATGTTCCCAATCATTTGTTGGAGGTGGCTTTTAATTATTTCTATCTCTGAAGGATTTGATTAGGTATAAAGGACAATATTTTACTGTACTTATGAATTAGTTCTAAATTCTGTATAGTCAACACCCCACTACTGTGAAGAATAAGTCCCCAAAATCCCCAATGGAAGCTTTCCTAAGTGAAAATCAATAATCTTCATCTACTTCAGGATGGGTACTAATTTCATTCATTGATTGCTTTGAGCTCTGATTAAATGAAGTAGTCTGAGAACTTTAAAAGACAATATGTGAAAGGAAGGAATGAGCCAGGTTGAAAGACCAGACCCCAGCCTGTGAGGGACAGAAAAAATATATCAATTCTCCATGAAACTAACAGAGACCCTTATGAACAGGACAGATGAGCCACGTGGAGGTAGGAAGCCAAGGGTCAGTTTTCTTTGCTTGTCCATATGTGTACATGCTTCTGAATAGTGTCCAAAGGGAAATTTGCTCATACGTGACTGTATCACATTGTTTAAGGATACATAACCACACCCAGTAGCAAGGGACATTAATAGATATAACTCAGTGACACTGTATAAGCAATTGCTAATACCTACATTCATAGATCGCAGGGCTCCAGGGTGGTGGTGTTTGGAAGCCCATAAACTTCGTGCAGCATTATTCAGGCTGCTTTCATCATCAAGTAGTAGTTAGGCTGCCAGCTGGAAATATCAGAGCCTTACCTCTAGTCAATGCAGGAAAACTTTCATGGTGGTGTTTAGCTTACTGTAGGTAAGTTTCCACTCCTTCTTTGCGATTTCAGAGTATCTCTCATTGGTGACACTTGGAGGTATTGGCAGTAATAGAAGAGTTTACTGTTTTATACTTTTTTTTCATTCAATCACAGACCCAACAATCACTGTAGATAATTACTGAACTATAAGCTTTAGCTATACCTATCTACAAATTTTGGTCTTAAGAATTCTACTTTTAAGAAAAGGGAAGAATTAGTAAAGATAAAAAAAGAAAAGACATATTGGGATGTATAACTTAAAGCTTTGATTGACTTCTCGAGATTATGAATTTATAAACTAGTGTTCATTACAAAACATATTAGCAGTCTTACAGCAGTCACACTGGCAATATTTTTATGTTATACTTTGCATTGTTTTGTGTACCCCATGATAAGTAGTCAAGTGCAAGTCCTTTAACCGGGGTAGTTTTAGGACTTTTAGGAGAACCACTTGGCTGTCTTGGTTGTCCATGAATTTTATAAACACTGGATTTATTTATTTATTTATTTTTGAGAGAGATTCTCATTATGCAGTTCAGGCTATCCTTGACTCACTGTGTAGTACAGGCTAGCCTCTAACTTGCGGCAATCCTCCTCTATCACTCTCCCAAGTACTGGAAATACATGTTGTGCCATAACACCCAGCATAAGATTTATATTTTTAAAGAGCAAATTTATTCTCCCAATTCAGTTGCATTGCATCGTTCATTAAAAAGAGCATAACCAGGAAGTTGACTTTAATACAAAGTTCATTCAAATTGCTTACTTTAAAAATTTTAGCACTAGTTGACTACATATGGAAATTTGCCTAAATAGGTGGTCCAAAATTTATTGGGACTGAATTATGCTAGTAGATTTCTAAAACAAGTTTCTTCACTTTCACTCTAATTCTTACCAAGACCAATAATATAATTAAGCTTGTAGGAATTTCTGAACCGTATGTTTTTGCTATAAATGCTAAGTCTTCTAGGAAAACATAAATAAATCAGTTATAATCATAGTGATGTTGACCACATAAAAAGTTCTTCTCACAAGATTTATATTCTTAAAACTTTTACAACTTTCATATGCATTGAACTTTGTCATATGATTCTCTTCTCATTTTGGAAAAATCCAGCTATTCTAGTGTAGAACAAAACTTTTCTTTTCCTTAAGAACATGAAAAAAAACCTCCCCATACATTTAGCTTTGTCTTACCAAAAGCAAATATTATTTTTCTCTATACTTGTGTATGGTGCTTGTCCTACATATTATGTCTAGTAATTTTAGCTGCACATATTCATTAAAATTCTTAAGCCATTGTGTCTTTAATTTCCAGTGACTATTAGGAAGCCAGCAAATGTGCATCGTGCATCACATTAGCATCTGTACCTTGCAAAACAATAATCATAACTTTGAGAGGCATTTGTCTTCTCATATTTGTCTACTATAGCATATTTATTAATGGGCTCAAATAGCTTTATTTTCTCTCCAATATTAAATTACACAAGAAGCAAAATTTTACCCCTACCTTTTTAAGCTCTTACCAAGTTGGAGAACGATTGTTTGCATGGATTTCCTTCCACCTAAAAGTTCCATTCTTGATAAGAATTTTGAAACCTCCTAGTATAGGAATAACGGCCTTTACATGAAAGCTTTACTGCACATAGCTCTACTTCATCCACTGTCTTTAAAACAATTATTGCCAGATTGCTTGAACAGCTAGATATCATCTTAAATCATTCTTCCTTCTAACAAATTTTATAATGTAGTCATGTTTATTTTATCATTGAAGTAAATAAGAAAACATAAATTGATACCACTAGATATAATGATAGAAACTTCAAAGACATGCCCATTTTTAGCAAATCAAAAATATTATTAAAGGCTCATCATGGTGGAGTGCAACTGTAATCCCAGCACTCAGGAGGCTGAAGCAGAGGGATCACTGTGAATTAGAGGCCAGCCTGGGCTACATAGTGAGTGAGTTCAAGGCCAGGCTGCACTACATAAAAAAAAAAACCCTGTCTCAAAAAAACAAAAAAAAAATATTAATCACAAATGATCTCCCAAAATCATGTAAATTTGAAAAATATTTGAGTCACTTCTTTCTGAGATCACTTCATTTACATAAATATTTGTTTATTCTGTTAAAGCCAGTTAAGACACTCTTTGACAATTTAATTTGGCAGTACAATAGAGAGACAAAAATATCACACATATATGTCATGCATGCAGACATTCATAATTATACAAGCACAAACATTTTTACAACTTTAATTCCAAAAACGCAACCATTAGCTTAGATAAAATAATACTTGCTTACTAGGTGATTAAAGAATATGTGAGTTCACATTGTCTTTCTGGTCAGTAGAACAAAAGTTCCTGTTCAGAGGGCCAAAGCTTTTTCATTATATTGGTGGGGAAAGGATGGACGTACAATAGAAGCGAGGCTATTAGAGAAGGGAAAGAAATCAAGGGGAGGGGCAAAGATGGAGAAAGGTGGGCGTGACTCAATTGGAAATGACCAAATCACATTACGTCCATGAAAAATAGGTCACTTTTCCCATTCTGTGGGCTGTTTCTTTATTCTTTTGTTTCCCTCACTACTCAGAAGCATTTTAATGTGATGCAGTCCCATCTGTCAATTCTTCCAAAAATTTCTGAGCAATTGGAGTCCTCGAGTATTCATTGCCTGAGCTATTGCTTCTATGAGTTTTCCCCATGCTATCTTCTAGCAAATTTAACATTTCAGGTCTTAGTTTTAGGTATTTTAATCATTTTGTGTTATTTTTTGTACAAAGTAAAAGGTCAGAATATAGTTTCAGTCTTCTACATGTGGATATGTAGTTTTCCTTGCACGTTTTGTTAAGTGGGTTGTCTGTTCCCCCAACATAAGCTTTTGGCATCTTTGTCAATTGGAGGCTTTTACAGGTTAATGGAAACCTGAGACCATCCTCATAAGTGAAATAAATCAGACTTGCATGTGTAAACATTGCATTGTCTCACTAGTGTTAAGAAACTAAAAGAGTAACTAAGACCCAAAAGGTCCAATAGATATTGTGAAAGGGAAAGAAGCTGTTCAAAAGGAAAGAACAGCTAGGATGAGGGAAAGGAGGAAAGACGGATGAAAAAAATACACATATATATACACAAGATAGCTAAGATAATTTTTTTTTCTAGCTAATTGTACTACTAAATTCTATTGGTTCATTGAAAGGAACAGTTAGTGATCAATTGTGTGATCGATCTTACATGCCTATATCTGGGAATCTGAGCAACT
Organism: Chinchilla lanigera; assembly: GCF_000276665.1. NCBI lineage: Eukaryota > Metazoa > Chordata > Mammalia > Rodentia > Chinchillidae > Chinchilla > Chinchilla lanigera. The sequence goes on along the minus strand of NW_004955443.1, from coordinate 15,570,445 downwards.
ACTTTGAAGATAATAATATGCAATATAATAACCATGGTTAATTTCCTATCATGCTTTGAAATTTTGTATCATTTTATTGGGCTTTTTATTCTTTTTAAGATGAGAAAAAGAAAGGGGTTGGATATAGCTGCATGGGTTTATTTCTGTGTGTCATATTCTATTACGTCCATCTGTTTGTTTTTAGGCTGGCACCATGTTGGTAAATAGGTATTTACATCTAAACAAATATATTCTGTCCAAAGAATGGAGAACAATTTAATTGTTGGATCTTGATAATATGTAAGATAACATGTAAGTCTACAAATGAATGATGATTATGTAAATATTAGAATTTACTTTATTATCTTGCCATACCAATTAGTTGGTTTACATAGACTATCACAAAATTTCAAAATAAAAATACATCAAAATGTTAAGCATAGAGGACGTAATTCCACATCATTATCAAAAATCGTTTAGGGAAATAAATGCATCTTAAAGAAGAGAATTAGAAAAGAAAAGAAATAAAATTTGAGAACAGTTTTACAGAAAAATTTTAACAAATGCATTTCCCAAGTTCTTAAAAAACTAATGAATACATTTTACACAACACGGAAAAATTGAGAACATTTGCCATCTAATTTTTAGTTAATGACTAAAGTAGACCCCCAAAACAGCAATAAAAATTATATGCCAACTCACACTTATGAAATGGATGCAAAACATTTAATCAATGCACTATAAAAGTTAATTATGCTACCTTTGAAAATGCAAAGAATATAGCTGTTAGTATTACCCCCTGTCCAAAATTTTATATTAACACTTTAAAAGTATTAATGCTACCCTTTGATAAAAAGCAAAGAGAAAAAAATGATCATGTGAATAAGCATAAGGTTAAAATATCCTATAGAAATTTTTATATACCGGGGCTGGGGATTTAGCTCACCGGCAAAAGCGCCTGCCTGGCAAGCGCAAGGTCGTGAGTTCTGTTCCTGGTAACGGAGAAAAGACCAAAACAAAAAAAAAAAAAAAAAAGAAAGAAATTTTTATATACCTCAAATCAAAAAATCATCTGTGTATATTGATAATGACAGGTATATCAAAATACATATTGATTTTAATATATATATATATAGATCTGAATATATATGTAAATACATTTTAATTCACTGCAGAAGTTTAAATACATGCTCACCTTCATAAAATGAAATAGATCAATCTCAGAAACATGTCTTACCACTATAAAAGAAAAAACTTATCAAGTTTGCTACCAACTTTAATTCTGTTTTGTACCAAATTTAACTTCATTTCCTTAGTGTTATATGCTATTAGCATTTATGCAAATTTTGTTATTTACTTAACAATCCTTTAGTCATTCCGCATTGTTTAAAAATTAAGAATTCTGTGATTGCACATTTGCTCCAGTGTAGGAGACTAGAGAGGAAGATTAAAGCCGATTTGGCCTCCTCTGTGAGAACAAAGGAGAAAGGCAACACACAGGGTGATGACGCATTACATGTTCTACAGAAAAGTTAGTTTAGCTGAGATTCAGTTTTTACCTGAGCACATATTAATGGACAATATGAGGCAGATGAATTTTGTGTCACTTTAATTGCTTGTACTGTTGTCTGGGTGAATGAAAGCAGGACAAGCCAGAGGTTTGGGCTCCTCCGCTTACTAAGAGGCAAGAGCCCCCTGGCTGTCTTCATGCTAAATTCACTCTGTGTGTTTTTGTTATTCATCCTTGTTTGCCACCCTCTCCCACTGTCACGGTAACAAACTCCTGAACTAGATCCCTGCAAGTGGTGCCCTGGGTGGGGAAAGCTTGGCAGAGTGGGCTGGTTCCCCACAGGCGGCACCTGGGGAAGGGACATGGGACTGGGGGAGTAGAGGGGTTTCCTAGACTCCAAAATCTACGCTCTGGGTACTTTTGCAGTCATTCATGAATATGCTCAAAACAGTGAACACTGTTAGAGGCTGGGGCACATGTTGCCACCTGAGGTGACATAAGGCAGGCTCTTCTTCCTTTATTTATTGTGGTGATGGCCGAGGACGAAGGCATTGCTCCCATGCAGTAAAATTCAAGAAGCTTAAATTCTTGAACTTGATGGACAAGATTTGAGTCTCAGCTGAGGCACATATTAACAAAGCAGTCTCAGCCAAGTCCCTCCATACTCCCAAACATTTATTTCTGTGTAAGATAAAGCAGATACCTGCCAGGGTGCAGTATTTTCACAATCTATCATCGTAGTGCATGTGAGATATCACTATGCATTTCTTTCAAATATAATGGTCAATATTTGCTAATTTTGTATTCAACTCAGCTTTGTGGGGCATAAACACTCTAATAAGAAAAATTAAATATGAATGAGTAATGAGTGGGAATATTAATTTTTTCTAGAAGGGTAAGGAGTGGTGATGGAGGAAGCTAGAACAGCAGAGGCCTGGAAACGGAAATTGAGGAGAGAGAAATTTATCTTTGCTGGCAATGCTCTGTTGGATAAATTCAGTGACTGACTCCTCAATGGCTCCCTTTATCATTGTTTTCCTATATATGGCACATGATATTTATATATGATTACATTTATTAGATATTTAATAATAATATTTATAAATATCAGACTGCCTTTGCTTAGTGCTGGTATCGACTGCCCATGCCCTATGGTCATCAGTGCCACTAAGGATATTATATTTCATTTATTGTGGAGCTGGTCAAACACCCACGGGGGAAATCCACCTGGTACCTCTTCTGATAAAGTTATATTGAAATAAAGCCCTCCTTGTGTGTTTATGTACTTTTATGGCTGCTTTTGTGACATAACAGCAGGACTGAGTAGTTTAACAGTCTTTCTGTCTTGTAAAGTTTAAAATATTATCTCATTTCTCATTTAATGTAACATCTACATACCCTTCCTAATTATAAAAAATAATGCAAAAGTGATGACAATAATGTACTATGGAGAAAAAATAAGAGGGAAATTTTCTCTGTATGATAAAATACTACACATGTGTTTAAGATTCTGAAACATCCATAATTCCCTGTGATAAAAGTTTGGAACAATATGTCAGCAAGCAAAAGAGAGAACAACCCAATGAGAATACTAACTAACAAATATTAAGTCATGAAAACCTCATGATCCCTATATGAGTGAATCAAGGCAAAGATAATCACCTCTGTTCACATACCTTTTCTTCTATCATCACAAATATTTTTTACACTTTGACTTCCTGTGTAAAATAGTTCTTATTCACAGGTAGCAGAAGCTATCAGAAGGTGATTTCCATGATAGGATACAAGCCCAACAAGCTTCACTCTCAATTAGATCAAAAGTTCTGTAAAGCTTTATTTTGGAAAGTGAAAGAGACAATTACCTATTGAGTGTACCACTAGTGAAGGAATACAGACATTCAATGGAGTCAAGACCTTGGAAAGAAAAAGGAATTTTAGCCTCATGGTCAATGATGGAATTACTGTGAAATACTCAGTTTTCCATGAGGCAAAATATTGACATTTGATATTTAATATTTATATATCAAAGGACAGGATGAGGTAGCATATTAATAATGTGAAGTCATCAAGTTAGATATTTGTGTTTCTTGTTACAAATTTGAGAATCCTTTTGTTGCTCTAATACTCAGTTTGCAAAATATCACACTTGGGGGAGACTATAAAAATGCTTCTTGAGTCGCAGTGGGGTTGTACCCTTATATATTCACCATAAGTTGAAAATATGGCAAATGAAAAATTCATTTACCACATGTGACCTATAAAACATCATCAGTTAGCAACAATACGCTGTACAGTGTTGGTTATTTACCCTGGTGCTTGCACAACTGAGACCTTCACTGTTGATGTCCAGCATGATGAGAGAGTTTTATACTGCAAATGATTAGCCCAAGGGAAAATTAAAAAGCAAAATTTAACATATGGCATGGAACAAATATGCATTGTGTTTGCACTATTAGTAAAAAAAATCGTAAGTGTAACTATCAGCATAGGTCAGGGACCTTCATTATTTTGTATTTGTTTACATTTCTGTACAACATTCAGAAAAATGGTTCATCCTGGCAGATAGCAATTAAATGCAAGAAAATACATAATTCACAGCTTATAACAAGGAGAAAAATGGCTGCTGAATACAATCATCAACAATGGGGTAATACAGATGGTTGCCTGTTTATAGTTTTTAAAAGAATTAGGCATCTATTAGAAAACAGTTTTGAAAGTTATTGTGTATCATTAGAATCTCAACATATTTTAAACAAATTGACATAGTAAATGTTATTTCATACTAAATGCTAATGCTGGATGAGCTTCTTAAAAAGTTTGAATTATTCTAAATCTAATTGTATAACATATAAAGTCACTTCTTGACCACAAAAGAAGGATAAAGGGGAAATTGCAAATCTTCAGCAAAAAGCCATTGTTATGAATTTTAGTTTTTAGAGTCTATACATCAAAAAATATATCATAAATTGAGAGATTTAAGGATTAGACTGCAGTCCCTTTTTGCCCTCAGATATAATTTGCATTGTAAAATATTTTATTTATTTATTTATTTATTTGTTTATTTGTGGTACCGGGGATCAAACTCAGGACCTTGTGTTTGTTAGGCAGGCGCTGTGCTGCTGAGCTATATCCCTGGCCCTGTTGTAAAACATTTTAAAGAATCACCTGGAATTCTTATATGCAATAGACCCTTTTTTTTTCAGAATGGAGTCATGGACAAAAACATATTTCTTATCTTGCTTGTACAATTTTAATTTAGATTAAATGACACACATATTACTTTGACTTTTCTAAATTATCTGAAATTTGAAAATATGCAATTGTTACATTCTTGAAATTTATTACTTTAGCAACATGACATCATTTAATGTTTTTCATTTATATTCAATTAAGCTATGATCTATGGTTTCTGAAAGATATAAGTCAAAGCAATTTGCATAATTTAGGTATTTTAATGTAATATATCTTTCTTCTTACCAGAGAAGTTGTCATATTTGTCTTCTCATTAATTCCTATGTCTTTATATAACATTTCCAATATTGCTTGCAGGCACAAGATCTTCCCTTTGTCCTTGTATTCCACTGTGTCCCTTCCAGAGGCTGGGTCCTACCCCTGGTGTTTAAAACTATTCACCATATTGTTGGGGAACTGAGCCAGAGAACCACAGAAAACCCAGTTTCTTGGGAGACAGTTATTTGCTGTGCACTAATTCTCAATTCATTAGGGAGAATTTCCCTATTGATACATTGTCACTATAGGTATAAAATATTTACAGTGTAGAGTAATATTGATGGGAACAATAAAATAATGGTGGAAGAAATGCATGGAAAAATTACCAAAGATTGTGTATGATGTACTTCTACAACAAAGTAGTTGAACGTTATTAGTCATTTGAGAATGCAACTTAAAACAACACTGAGATTGCATCTCACTCCAGTAAGAGTGGTTATCTTCAAGAAATCAGCTAATTACAAATGCTGGAGAGGCTGTGGGGAGAAAGGATCCCCACTCCTTTACTGGTGAGAGTGTAGACTGGTGAAACCACTGTGGAAATCAGTTTGGAGATTCCTCAGAAAACTAGGATTAAAGGTCCCACTTAACCCACTTAACCCAGCTGTTTGCCCTGTGGGTATTTTTCCAGAGAAGCTAAAAATATCACACCACAGCAATATATGTGCATCCATGTTTATAGCAGCACCATTTGTAATAGCTAAATCTTGGAAACAACCCAAATGCTCACCAACTGAGGAATGGATAAAAAAGATGTGGTATTTTTATACAACAGAATATTATTCAGCTATAAAGAAAGATAAACTAGAGGCATTTATAAGTAAATGGATGCAATTAGAGACCATATTGATAAATGGAATAAATCAGACCTGCATGTGTAAACATTGTATTGTCTCCCTAGTGAAAGAACCTGAAAGAGTAAATAAAATCCAAAAGGTACAATAGATACTGTGAAAGGGAAAGAAACTATTTAAAGGGAAGAAACAACAGGAAAAAGGGAAAGGAGAAAAGAAAGAAAGAAGGAAGTGAAAAAAATATATGCATACACACAGGGCAGCTGGGATAACTGTACTGATTTCGACTGGTCTATTGGAAAGAACAGTTAATGCTAATTTTTTTTCTTTTTAATTTTTTTTACCAATTTTGCATGCTTGTACCCGGTAATCTGTACAACTAATTTGAAGACAACAACATGCAGTATACTAAGTATTGCTGAGTTCCTATCATCATGTTTAGTGAAATTTTGTATTGCTTCTAATGGCTTTTTTATTATTTTTTATTCTCTTTAAAACAAAAATAAAAATAGCTGAAGCCCCGGCATTGTTCCCAATGAGACAGCAAAAGTCACAGTTGGAAGTCATCATAAAAATCATCCCAGCAAAAGGAAGAGAAGCGTAATTTCACCTTAGAGCATATAAGGACCAAACTATATAAACAAAATTCATCCATGAAATGCAGTGGCACCACAGTGATTCTGGTCTCAAACTGAACTGCATGAAAAACTTCAACCTAAATGTTTATGTTTAATGTTGATCTTATGATAAATTTAAACTAGTTCTCATCTCCTTCAGTTAGCACCCGGAATTGTGGAGAGAACTGAGTTCGTGAACTGAGGTACCATTGTAATGGAGCTCCAATTCCTAAAATGAGGGGGTGGGGCAGAATTATTTTTGAAGTAATACTATAAAAACTTACAATATAACACAGTACACATAATATCTGCATTTGACTAAAGGGCATTTTTATTGGAATATGAAAATGACATTTTTGAGAAATTTTCCTTTGAAAGTATGTCCTGGAGTTCTAATTTTTCAACTTCTAAGATAAGTCATTTAATTAATATGGATGATGAAAGAAAAAAATTAAAATTTTGTCAAAGATTGAAATATTGCATGATCTTATATAAAATCTAAAAAACTGCTTTCATATAAGAGTAGAAAGTTGTGATGATTACTGGAGGGGAGATTGGGGAGATCGGGTCAAAGAATTCATAACTGCAGTCATGTAAGATGAATAGGTTCAAAAGAGCGGGGCTGGGGATTTAGCTCAGCGGTACAGCACCTTCCTGCAAGGACAAGGTCATGATTTTGATTCCCGGTACTGGAGAAACCACCACCTCCCCCAAAAAAGCCCAAAAAACAAAAGAGTTCATGTACAGCAAGGTGACTGTAGTTCACAACAATGTGTAGCATTTTTGACAATAGGAAGTTATGTGTTCTCCACAGAAAAGACAACTATATGAAGTGATGCATCTGTTAATTAGACATATTTAACCATTACACAATGTGTATACCTTAAAACATAATGTTTATATGGTGTATCCAAGCTATGTTTTCTGTAAGCTAAATAGGAATACTTTACAAATGGAGGAAATTGTTATTTACTGTCAGTCTCAGACGACTTCTAGCAAAAAGAGGCTACACATTCTTAAAATGTTATAGGTTAAGGACTAATATTCTTAGTATAAGAGACTGCTCAAATAGCTAAAGGTCTTTCTCTATATCTATGATCACTCTCACCAACTGATAAACTGATTCTTGCACATTCCTATTCATTGTATTAGCTTATTCATTTTTTTGTCTTTTCTTTTTTGGGTTTTGTTTTGTTTTGTTTTCAGTAGTAAGGTTTGAACTTGACCTCCCACTAAGGTATATATTTGTACTTGTAGATGTACATAATGATAAAAATCATCATACAGAATTTGTTTATGTACATGATTTTTCTTGCTTCTTTTTTCTCATTCTCTTCCTTACTGGCAAAAAAATTGGTTTCCTTTATTTTCTTGTCCCTTCTATCCCCCTTCTCATTTGAAAATTTTCTTTCTATTTCCCAATATCTACTATACATTTTGGTCCTTATTTACACTGTAGGTTTCTCACACCAGAGCGACAATGTAATATTTACACCTCTGTGTCCAATTTATTTCACTCTAGCATATGGCCTCAAGGTGCATCCAATTACCTAGAAATGTCTCAAGCTTATCTTTATTTATAGCAGAGTAGTACTCCACTGTATAAAAAAGAAACATATCTTTACTCATTCATTAGTTGATGGGCATTTGGGTTGTTTCCAGGATTTATTTATTACAAACTGCCACTATAAACATGGATATGTATATATTACTATAGTATGATGCATTCAGTTCTTTTGGGAAGTTACCAAGAAGGGGATAGCTGGACCTAATGGAAACCTTAGCTTTAGTTTTTGAGGAATCTACACACTGATTTTCACAATGTTTTCACCAGTCCCAGCAACAGTGAAGAAGAGTTTCTTTTTCCCACAATCCCAGCAGCATTTGTTATATGGATGTTCTCCAGAACAGACCACATACAAGCTCATAGAATATACTTAAGTAATGCAAAAGAACTGAAACTATCCTATGCATATTACCTGACCCTAGTGCTATTAAAAGGAAATCACTGGCAAAAGAAAACACAAGAACTTCATGAACACGTGGAAATTAATTACATCCTCCTGAACAAACAGTGTGTCACAGATGAAATTAAAGAAGAAATTAGACAGTTTTCACAACTAAAAGATAGTGCTGATACAACATACCAGAACATATGGGACACAGTGAAAGCAGTGTTAAAAGAGAAATTTATGGCGGTAACTATCCATATCAGAAAACAGAGTGAGCTCAACTAATCAGTCTAACATTAAACATCACGCTTCTAGAAACAGAAGAGTGAGTCAAGCCCAAAGCTCAGACAAGGGAGAAAATTATAAAGATAAGAGCAGAAATTAATACAGTGGAGACTAAGAGAACAATGCAAAGCATCCATGAATCAAGAGTTTGTTCTTTGAAAGATTAAATAAAATTAACAAACCCTTAGCCAACCTTATCCAAAAAATTCAAGGAAAAGACTCAAATTCATGAAATTACAAATGATGTGTGAAATCACCACATATCCAACAGAAATCCAGATCATCTGTACCTATTTTGAAAACCTTTATCCTGTTTAAAATTTGTTTTTTAATTTGTGAATAAGTTCAAGTTGCTAACTTGCACAGGCAGAAACAACTTTGTGCAAATTTGTGATCCTCATCCCTCAGCCTTCCAGAGTGCTGGGGTTATGGGCAGGAATCACCACACTGGCTTTCTGCTTCTTGTCATTTATGTGCAAATTAGTAAAATCTGCTTTCATTTCCTACTACTTATATCAATGATGTTGTTAAAATTTAGTGGATTTTTTTCAGACTGTATCTTACCAATGTAGCATTTGATATTAATAGCTCTATTACTGTAACTTCTTGGTTTTCAGGAGATAGCCTTTTCATGCATTTCTCTTCTATTTCTAGTTGCTCCTCCAAAAGCTATTTTTCTGTCTCATCATGCAAGTATTTATGTTCCACCGACATTGCATTCTTTTTTTTTTCTTCCGGTACCAGAAATCAAACTCACAGCCTTGCGCTTGCCAGGTAGGCACTGTGCAACTGAGCTAAATCCCCAGCCCCCATCGCATTCTGTATTTGGAAAAAATCTTTATTTTGTTTATAGTACTTCATTCATCCTAATAGTTTCATATTCATAAAATTGGATTTTGCTTCTGGATTCATTGTTATAAGTAAACCCAACGTGCCTTCTAAACATGTCCAAATAGAAACTATATTGAATACTTGCTAGTGTTTTAATCAACTTGTTGAACTCTAAGCTTTTATATTTTCCTCATAAAAAAAAAACCAGGTGTGTTTGTTTTATCTGAGCAAATGACACTTCTAACTATCTCTTGCCAATTCATCAAATACCACTTGTGTATTCTTAATCTCATAAGTTTCAGAAAGCGTAAAATTTTACCAAAAAAAAAAAAGAATAAATTTACAATGCTTACAAGCCAATTCATAAGGTTTAATTAAGAGAATGAGCTCTAATACCTTTCTGCTGGTACCACATACAATGATTACAACCCAACAAGTGAGATGTGGTTTAAGCATGATCACCCTATTTATTTAAAATAATTGTATCCCTATGAATATGGAGACAAAATAAGGCTGTGTCCTTCCTAAACCTCCTAGCCTCATAAGCTCCATGTAATAGATCCCTGTGCCATACCATCTCAGATAGCTCCAGTAATGTCAGCAGAAGAGTTATATTTCAATCAGTTCTCTGTGTTGGATTTTTTCTGTTAAAATAACAGGTGATTTGTGATTTTTTTGTCTGACTAGCAAAGATGAAAATTAAGGATAAACACAAGTCTGTTAATATACACTGGAATATTTCTGGTTTCTCAGTGTCAGTTAACTGATTGTGTCAACAGTTTTCTGGGGTTGGCTGAGGGGATTCATGAAAACAGAAGATCCAGCCTAGGTAGGCTTGTCACATGAATAGTACAAAAGGGAAATGAAGAATGGCTCACTTCTGTTTCTTCAGAGAAGCGCTAGTCTTCATTGTCACCTCTGATGTTGTCTCTTGGTTTCTGTCACAGATACTTCGGCTTCCTGATATGGACTTTCACAGGATACTGGTGTGAGTTCCATTCCTTAAACTGAATCCTTCAGCTCCAGTGCACAAACAATCCTTTTGCACTCTTCCACACTTGACTCTTCAGTAAGTCATTGTACACCAATCTTGCAAATTCTTATACACTTGTATATCTTGCATTAAAACTCTTTCTCTAGTAGCCACTGACTGATACACTCAGGCTCTCTCTTGTTCCTTTGGAGATATACTTAAAGCTTAGAAGACCTACAATTTGTGTGGCATTATGGAATATACCAGTGCAGGAGTATCAAGGAATGATTTATTCTTTAAAAAATGTTAGACTTGACTGGGAGACTCAGTAGGTGTACATGTCACCACATTTAAAAAAGTGTCATTAAATTAAAAGAAATTATCTAATCTCCACTTCAAATAACATCACTCAATCCTCTGCTACTGAAGCTTTATGACTACTCTTCAAACATAATACCATTTCTTTCATGCATGATATTTTCTATTTTACTTTGGAGTGAATTGGTCTTCCATCCTGATATCTTCCATAGTAGTTGACAATAATTGCTTTCTATTTGGTTAACTCACACTTGTTATTCAGGCAATATTTCTTTAAGGAAAAATTCTCTGAGGGCTGTTCTACCCATGAGTCTACCTGAATTCCTCTTTATAGAATCTAAGAATTCAAACACCATCAAAGCATATAATTCTGTTGGTTAATCTTTTCATTGTTAATATTTTGTCTGTCTCAATTGCAAGTATATAAGCCCTATAAACACAAGTATCATGTCCCTTCCATTTATTTTTATAAACCATGAAGTAAAAATGGTGTCTGAAACATTGCAAGTGTTCAACAAACTATGGGTTAATGAGTGCCTCAATCATTAAATGATCAATAGAGTACTGTGGTTTTCATTCTATATGTCTCTCATTTCCTTAGTTAAGTTAATTCCGAAGTATTTAATTTTTCTTTGTGCTTTTATGAGTGTTATTATTTTCTAATTTCTTTCCCAGTGGGTTTATTATTATTGTTCAGGAACTATATTAATTTTGTTTATGAACTTTTATCTTGGTACATAACAGAAATTGCTTATTAGTTCCACGTGTCTTTTGGTGGATATGTTGGATCTTCTACACATAGGGTCATGGCATCTACAAAGGATGATAACATGACATCTTTATTTACCATGACATCCATTTCATCTCCTTTGTTGAGTAAATGTTCTTGTTAATGTTTTGAGTACTGTGTTGAACAGAAGTGGAGGAAGTTGTTATCCTTACTCTGTTCCTAATTTTTGAGGGATATCCTTCAGTTTTTTCCTTTCCCCCCCCCTCTTTGGTACTGGGAATCAACTCAGGACCTTGCGCTTTCCAGGCAAGCATTTATGCCACTGAGCTATACACCTGTCCCCAGGTTTTTCCTTTTAATATGATGTTGGCAGTTGGTTTGTCATAAATGGCTTTTATTAGATCTGTATTAGGTCCTTCTGTATACCAATTATTCAGTGTTACTATCATAAAAGGATGTTGCACTTTGCCAAAAACTTTTGGTGCATCTATTGAGATGATCATATGATTGTTGCCCTTACTTATGTTTGTGTGATTTATTATATTTGTTGATTTGCATAGGTTGAGCCACTCTTGCATACATGGAATGAAGTCTACTTGATATATAATCAAGAAATGAAACCTACTTGATATATAATCAGAAAGATATATAATCTTTCAGATGATTCATTGCATTCTTTTTACCAGCATCTTGTTGAGGATTTCTCCATCTATATTTCTTAAGGATTTTGGTCAAGAGTTCTCCTTTTTATTTCTATTCTTGACTGGTTTTGGAATCAGAGTAAGGTTAGTTTCTAGGAATGACTTTGGGAGCACTCATTACCTATCTATTTCATTAAAGAGTTTAAGGAGTATTGATGTTAGATCTTGCCTGAAGCTTTTATAGAATTCGGCAATCAATCAATCAGTCCCAACCTTGGCTTTTCTAAGTCAATATGTATTTTCTTACCTCAATTTCTTTACCAGTTATTGGATTATATATGATCTTTAAATGCTCTTGTTTCTGTTTTGGTAATTCATAGGTAATTAGGAATTTATCTATTTCTTCTGAATTCTTCAAAGTATGGGTGAACAGGTTTATGGAATGATTGTTAATAATCTTTCTCTTTGCAGCAGTGCATATTTTAATTTTAGCCTTTTCATTTCTAATTACATTGATTTGACTCTTTTCTCTCCTTATTTGATTAGATTGGCTAGAGTTTGTTAATTTTGTTTATTCTTTTTACGAACTCACTCTTTGTTACATTGATTCTTTGTGTATTATTTTTAATTCTTTAGAGCTGTGGATATAGCTCAGTGGCACAAGCACCTGCCTGGCAAGCACAAGGTCCTGAATTCAATTCCTGGTACAAAAAAAAAAATCTATTCTTTGTATATTATTATTGATTTTTGTCTCACTTTCATTGATTTCTGTTCTGAACTTTATTATTTTCTTCCTTATGCTAGTCTTGAGCTTGGATTATTTTTGTTTTTCTAGGACCTGGAGGTATATCATAAGGTTATTTATTTGGGTTCACTCTATCTTTTTTCTTATGTGGCATTCAAAGCTATAAACTATCCTCTAAAAGCAGCTTTCACTGTGTCCCATAAGTTCTGGTATGTTGTACTAACATTATCATTTATTCCTAGAAATTACGTTCATTCTTCTTTGATTTCTTTTATAACCTATTGCTTATTGAGGAGTGTATTGTTTAATTTTCATGGATTTGCATAATTTATGTGTTTTATTGTGGTATGAACTGAAAATATGCATGATATATCTTCAATTCTTTTATATTTACTTATACTTTGTTTATAGGCTAATATATGGTCTACTTTGGAGAAAGTTTTGTGTGTTGCTAAGGAAAATGTATATTCTGTTGTTGAGTAGATCACTCTGCAGATATCTCTCAACTCCATTTGTCTGAAGGTTTTAGTCAATTCTGATATTTCTTTGCTGAGATTTTTTGTCTCACTGATCTGTATACGTGTGTCAGTGGGCTATTGAAGTCCCCCACCACAATTGTGTTTATATTTATCGCTTTTCTGTCTAATAGTGTTTGTTTTTTTAATTTGCATCTGTGTTGTTTGGTCCCTATATGTAAGTAATTGTTATCTCTTCCTAGTGGATTGTTCTCTTAACCCATATGTTGTGACCTTCTTTGCCTATTTGGAACATTTTAGGCTTAAAATCTAACTTATCTGAAAATAGGATACCTACATATGCAATTTTGGATTTTCATTGCATAGAATATTATTTTTCCATTCTTTGATTTTTATTCTATGAGCTTCTTTTGGGATTAAATTTTTTATACATATAGCATACTGTTGGTCATTTTTTCTTTTCTTTTCTTTTCTTTTCTTTTCTTTTCTTTTCTTTTCTTTTCTTTTCTTTTCTTTTCTTTTCTTTCTTCCTTGTACCAGTCTGTGTCTGTTGCCTGGGGAACTGAGATCATTCACACTGAGAATCATAACTAATGGGTATTCACTTATTAGTCACTTAGTTTGTTATCACTTTATTTTCCTGTCACTGATTCCCTTTTTCTTCTCCTTAACTGTTCTCCTTTTCTCCTTAACTGCTCCCCCTATGTGTTCGCTTTATTAGATCTTCAGTTAGCTTCATTGTGTCTTTCTAGGACATCCTTCACCATATTTTGAAGTGCTAGTATTGTAGCCATGAATTCTTTAGGGGCTCTTTTATTCAGAAAGGAATCTTTTTAAAAAAATCTTTTTTTTTTAATCAATTTTGAAAAGTAGTTTTGCAGAATATATCAACCTGGGTTGGAAATTATTTTCTTTTAGAGCTTGAAACAATTTACTCCAAGCTCTTAACCTTTAAGATTTGTGTTGAGACATCTACCATAACACTAGTGAGTTTATCTTTAAAAGTGATGTATTTCTTTTCTCCAGTTGCTATTAAAATTCTAATTTTGTGCTGGACCTCTGGGATTTCTGCTATGATGTGTCTCAAAGAGGTGCTTTTGTGATGATAGCTATTTGAGGTTCTACATGCCTCACTTAACTGTATGTTAAATTGTTTCCCTTATTTGGAGAGTTTTCTGTTATTTTTATGCTGATTAATTGTTTTACATTGCATAATTTAGCTGTCCTCAATTTTTATTAATGTCTTCTGTAGACCTTCTGAGCATTTTTCATTTGCTTTAATGCTGGTTTAGTTAGATTTTTTATGAGCTTTCCTATTCATTATTGAACTGTTTTAGTACCTCTCCTAATATCATTTTGAATAATTCAGGTATGTGGCTTTTGTTTTCCTCCCCTTTGGTGCCCCATGGATCAGTTTGGGGGAGTTGACAGTTTTTCGAGTCTTTTTTCTTTTTTTATTCTGTCTTATGTTTCTTTTTTATGGTTTGCTTGTTTTTGTATTTAAGCTTAAAGATTAATTGTAATGGAAAACTCTATTTCTGTGATGGAGACCACTTTAGGTAATGTCTAGTTTTTTCTAATTACCACTTTAAGTAATGTCAGTGGTGTCTTTCAGACATAGGAAATATTGACCTTTGCCTATGTCCCACAGTCCAATCACATCAGTTTACTTGGGGTGAGAGGTTGCAGCACATTAGGCCCAGTATCAATTCTCCTGTTATGGACCACATCAGTGTTAATGACCCCTAAGCAATCCACATATGGCATTCCAAGAAAACCAATTAATAGGATCACCTATGTCACCCTAGCTATCATGATAAAATCAACATGAATTACAGCATCAAATTCAAACCAAATAATTGAGAAATTGTAGAGATGAATAATGTACTGTCTTGGTTACTTTTCTCTCACTGCTAGGACAAAATACCTGACATCCAAAATGAAGGTACAAAAGGTTTATTTAGCTCACAGTCTGTGGAGGTTTCAGAACATACTCGGCTGGCTCTGAGGCAGAGTGGCACATGGCAGAGGGCAAACATTCATGGTGGCAGAACACAGTAAAAGCAACAAGAGCAAAAGGGAGGAGTGGTGGCAAGCAGCCTCTTTCCCTTCCTTACATATGCAAAGTACTTGCCCCAGGGTGGGTGTAGCTCTCACACTCATAGTCCCAGCATTGGACCGTGGATCAATCATAAACTCTAAAAGCCTGCCCCATGACTGAATGTGTCTTTAGGGGGACACCAAGGCACAAACCATAACATATACCATGCTTAATGATAGAAAAGATATTAAAATATATTATAGTATGGAGTCAGAGTATGCATAGTAAGTTAGTTATTATCATTAAACAAACCAAATATTGACCTACTATTTATTGTAGAGAAGATATCTACTGAATGGAAAAACTTTACCTCTGTTTATTCAATAAGAGTTAAATGAGAAAAAATTTAAAGAAAAAAAGTCATAGCCTTCTGTCATAGAAAAATGTGGAGAGACTAAATCTCAGTGAATGGGTTTTCTTCAAGTATCAGTACGACCCAGGCTCAATCATGCTTCTCATCTTTATATAATAATTCTAACATTCATAAAAGTAAACAACTGAGATATATATTTATTTTGTATAACAATATTTAATCACTGCATCTATGTCAATCGTATAGTTAAATTATATAGCCTACTGATTATGATTTTAATCCCTACTAATATTTTTTATTTAAGGATTAAAATATCTGACACAGTTTGAATCTTTTACAGACTTTCACATATATGATATATATTTTAGTCAGCATTGCCAAATTTATTGTATTCTCACTAGATATCTTTTTCACCTCACATATAGATTTCCACAACTTATTTCAGGTTTTGAACTATGCTACTTGGAATAATACAATTTTGTCACTTGCACTTATATAGTTAACCACTTGTCCTTGATAGAGTGCCAAAGGTTAACAATTTACAGCACTGCAGCTTTTCCAACACACATTAATATATCAAAAAATAACATAAATAAAGCTCATATTTTATATAAATATATTCTTATACATTTGAAAATACTCTACATTTTATCACTACTATCAATGTTAAAATATTTCCTAATTCTCTCAAGGCAGGCAAATGCTTCTTAGTTCTCTGAATGTTCTGTTCTGTTTGATTCAGTTTTGTTTTTCTAAAGACTGAGACTCATATTATTCCATTGCAATTTAGAGTTGCTATTTTAAAACCAAATTGCATCTTTTAGATAATATTTTTCCTAGAGCTGTTTCTTCTGCCTCTAGAATAGTGATAGTTTCTTTCATTTTTGTTTTTTTACATAAATTAGTACCACTTTGAGTAAAGAAACTTGGAGTTTATTTTTTTTTATTTCAAGTTTTGTAAGTACAAATCACAACCCATAAGCATTTCGTGAATTTTCCTCACACAAAAGATTTAAAATAAAACTCAAGAAAGAATTAGCTCCGTTTCTCTCAAATAACAAGACAATTCAATGAAACCGAATACTCTTGGAATAGATATTTGTTCTATTATCAATTGTTAGCCTGATACTCTTAACCATACTCTCTGTTCTTGTTTTATGTTTTGAAGACAAAGGTCTACCTGTAGAAAAATACCTTGCACATTGTCAATAGTACAAAACAGTAAAAGGGAAGATTTAATAAATCCTTTCTTCCAGTTCTTTTGAAACCATCCTAGCCTCTCAGAGGGCATTTTGATCACAATTCATTCCTGATGTATACAAACACTTCAACATAAATACACCAATATCTTTTCCTGAAGCTGTACTCAGTAAGTACAGCCTAGCAGTAGCTATCCAAAAAGACTGGGAAAAATTTGAATTTTTATAGGCCTTATTCCCCACTTATTTTTCAATATCTAAATTTTCACACCAACGAAGCGCTACCTGTTTACAGAAATATATTCCTATATCACCACTCACATAATCTTTACCAACTGGAGTCATTTTGATCCAGGCCCTATCTTATCCAATCTATCACAATAATTCCAATTCAACTGCTGGAAGACACATAGACTAGCCCCACCTTGTTATTGTTTTACCTGACTGTCTCTAGTGCCAAGTGCTTTAGCCTTCAGACTGTTACAGGTCTCACTCCAAAAGGAGAGAGACAAAGAGGATTAGGTAAGAAGGGTATTAGATTGCAGAATAATTCCAGCACAAATTAGAACAAGATTAGGCAGTTCCTAAAAAAGAAAAAAAGAAGTTACCTATTGGAGGGATTCCATATCTTATCTGGATGGCTTTCTTATTATTCTGATCTTATTACCCTTATCATGTATTTGGTGGGAGCACCCCACAGCAAGCATGGCTTCAATGTGAACACTAGTGGACCTAAACAAACAGCATTTGTTTGGGTCAGGTAATTGTGTTCCTGCAGCAAAAGATCTGTGAAGTATATTGTCATGTCACCACAGTGTCTTAACTTCAGTCTGTCTCAGTTTTTCCACAAAAGCAACTTTTGGGTTAGGTCACCTAACATTTCCTTAATGTGGTATAAAATTGTTATTTTTACTCTTGCATTAAGGGTTCAACATTCCTCATACCAAATCTGAAACACCCTCTAGCACACGTTTTTGAATGCAGACCCTTTTCTCTGTCTGCTCTATGTGTTTCTGCTTTACATACTCATTTTCTGCTAATATTTCAGTTTCTCAAACACAAGTTGAAGTCCTTTTTATATAACACTTCATTTTTCTTACCAAAGTTGACCCTATTCACATCAAAGCCTTCAATTTCCACTTATATACAGGTGATTTTTAACTTTATAGATCCATCTCAGCTATCACCTCTGAACTTTAAGCTTATATATCCAACTACACCTTGACAGTTCTTCAATGTATAACACGTTTGAAAGCTAACAAATCAATACTAAATTCATGTGTCTCCAATTCTCCAACACCAATAGATTAATCCTTCCAGGATAATCTGTTACAAAAAAAGTGGTACCGCCACTATTCCGATGCCAAGAGCAATACAACCCAAGTCACGCAAAACAGACTCCTCTCACACCCACAATCATCACTGAGCTTCGTAGAACTGACCATATAAAAATCCACATAAACAATCTGAATTTCTCACCTCTTCACCTAGATAATTCCATTTAATTTGCCATAACAATCCATATATAATCTCCTCATGGAAGGCTGTTGTCATATTTTGAATTAGATAAAACTCATTGGTTACATTTCAAAACATTCCTTATATATACATTTAAAGTAGACATCTACCATAAATTGATTAATATATATATATATATATCTACACCAAAAATCTATGTGCTTAGATAATTGTCCTCACGTAGAGAG
The DNA here is from genome assembly GCF_000276665.1 of Chinchilla lanigera. Classification (NCBI taxonomy): domain Eukaryota; kingdom Metazoa; phylum Chordata; class Mammalia; order Rodentia; family Chinchillidae; genus Chinchilla; species Chinchilla lanigera. The sequence goes on along the minus strand of NW_004955443.1, from coordinate 15,551,765 downwards.
CATTTCTTTTTATGATAAAGAGTTGTTTAGTTTTATGATGCTAAATATGACCCTGAGCAACCAAAACTATTCATCAATTTCAGAATTAACAATAGTTAAACAAAACTATGACTATATGAACAAAAGTATAAAAATATGAACAAAAGTGCAAAAATATGACTAAAATGCAAATCATTCTACCCTTCATGAACATCATGAAGCTTCAAATTTTTACACATTTTTGTTACCTTGCATGCTTTCAAAAATTATGATAGAACATAATAACTAAATTGTATAGATAAAAATGAGAAATTTAGCAAACTGCATAAGCACCAACAATATCAGGTTAATCACTTGTGATTGTGTGGTATGTGCACACGCATGGAATGTTACTGTAATCTGTAATGTTACTGTAATCTGTAATGTTATTGTTTTCTGTATTTTAGTAGTTCCATAAATATTGTTCCCTTGAGTTTAATTGGAAACATTTTTCTTTACATCTGAAAGATATCTAGGCCACTAGTTTAATAAATGGGATCATAAGATAATTATATTAATAATCTTCATAGGCATGCTGAACACTCTATGATATAGTTTTGTTATAGAATGTAAAATTAGAACTTTTTTTAATAAAATGCTGTAACTTAGACATTTCCTCAACCTGGCTTTGTCTCATAATATTGTATGTCCTCTACCTAGCACCTTGGGTCACTTCATTATGTCTTTCACTTTTGTGTAGTACATCAAATAGTCTGATTTGGTATTGGAGTGTCAAAATAAATTGCAAATTATTTGGACATGTAATAATACAAGTGCTTCCTGCATAAAAATGTCTAACTTCACACATAAAGAAGCAAAATTCTATAATAATGAAATAAGGAATGTCTTCCAAAAATAGTTTGTATCCTTTTACTCAATGACAGCAGCTTATCACTTCATAATTCAGATGGGCATTTGATGAGTAACAGCAAATAAAATTTAAATGGATTCCCCATACTCCATCTGGATTCGAAAGATTAATTTTCATAGGGTTAGTAGGGTTGACAGTACATATTTGCCAGAATATTTAAAGTTTATAAAGCCACTATATGTCTGATACAGAAACTTTGTAACTACAGCCAAATAACACAAATATAACTCCTTGAGAAATACTACATTCATTCTAAATAGGTATTTGGCATCCTTTTGACAATAACAGGTTGTTTGCCGGAATTCAACTTTATTTCACTGATCTAAGTATGACAGGTTCTTGTGTGTTCAGATGGCCTGCAATATATAATTAGAGAAAAGATTTTTTGAAAACCAGAAACTTGCTTAAATTTGTTTCTATTTTGTATCATGAATTGAAAATCATTTCTGCACAAGATCTTTATATGGGTGACCCTAGTTCACCCTTTCTTCAGGAAATTACTTTCTTAAGGGTCATAAGTGATCACTGTATTGATAACCTAAATGAATGATACTCCATCATTGCTTACCTGACCATCCTATGATGCAGTTGATTTTTCCTTTTAATTGGAATACATCCACAGTCCTCCCTCCCTCCTTCCCTCCTTCCTTCCCTTCCTTCTTTTCTCCCTTCCTTGCCTCCTCTCTTTCTCCTTATCCTCTCCCTCTTCTTCTCACTCTCTCTCTCTCTTTCCTCTCTGATTTTACTGTTCTTACAATAAGGAATAAACCCAAGACCTTCACACTAAGCTACATTCTCAGACTTTTTAAAATTTGGCTTCTAGACAGGTCTCATTATATGGCTAAGTGGTCCAAGCTGAGAGTGAATTTATGATCCTCCTGCCTCAATCAAGCAGAATGCTGAAATTTTAGCCAGGTACCAGTGTGATGATTTGTGTCTCGATGTTCCCCTAAGCCTCTTGTGTACATAGGGTTTTCCTTTTAGAGGTGGATGAATCTAGAGTTTGCATTGCAATGCTGGGATTAAGTGTGCTAGGACAAAGGTATGTGATTACTGGATCAGTACACTGATTGGATTGGCACTGCCCTAATCCCAGCAGTCTGGACAAAATAAAAGGGGCAGAAACAGGCTTGCCTCTCTGGCTTGTTTCTTTGCTATATTCTGCTTTCCATGACTGTTCTCCTCTGCCAGTAGAACCAGTCGATTATGGAATGAAACCTCTACAAACTGTGAGCTGAATAAACCTTTCCTCCCTTAACTGTGGACATCAGGCATTTTGTCTAATCAAGAGAAAAGCAACTAAAACAATCACAATGCCCAGCTATACTTTGGTTTCCATGAAATGGCACACCTTGTATTCTTTGATGCCTCTGGAACCGGGCACATACTTGTTTTTTTTTCTTTCTGATCCTTTTCCACTGGTTTTCCCAAGGGCACAATTATCTGTGCTCTAATCCCTGTCACACCATAGGCTCTGAGTGAGCAATCACATATAACACAATATATACTTATATCATACTTTAATATGATGTTTCTATGTTCTTTTTAGATTGTATTTTTACTAAAATAAAGCATACATAAAATAAAGCATAAGTATTATTAAGTATAAAGACTGCTCGACATTTCTGTAAGTATGTTACAGGTATAAATATCTCAAAGATTAAGACCCAAGAACTTTCCAGGATCTCTACGTTCCTTACCTATTAATACTGTTCAAGTTAATCATTATTTTGATTTCTACCAACATAATTGAGCTTTACTTGGTATTTTGAAATAACATAAGAAAAGAATTATCTTGTATGTGCTTCTTTAGGGTTGGTCTGTTTTTTTCATCACTGTATCTGTTAGATGTAGCCATACTATTTTTGATAGCAGTACTGTATTATTTTCATTGCTGCATAATATCTCACAGTAAGAACATTTACAGACATATATCAGCTTATCTGTCTCAAACTGACATCAGTTTATGTATCTCAAACTGATGGACATTTGCATTATATCAGTCACTGTGCAATGTATTACCACAAAACATAGTAGTTTAAGACAACATTTATTATCTCACAGTTCTTCTAGGTCAAGAGTATGGAGATGTTGGAGTTATTGCACAGCACTCCTCAAACTGGTCACCAATTTTTCTGTCATCTAAAAATTTAAGGAAGGCTGTGGGCTCAGCACAGAAGCTCCCTCACAATGGTCTTTTCCCTTGTTAGCTTGTGGGAAGAGACTCTACTTCCCTATAACACTGGTCTTTTGCATTGATGTCAACTCATTTACCCCAGAAATGCTAGTACTTCAAGGACAGAGGATATAATAATCTTCTGATAGGGACTTCTCTCTTATGTTGATTTTTAAAAGTTAAATGTAGTTTTTTTGAGCCACCTTAGGCAATCTTATTTTCCATGATTTTCCACCAGGTATTGTATGATGTCATCATTATCTTTTTCATACCAAAATGTTAAAAAAAAAAACCAAAATAATTGATCTGGTTCATTCTTCCATAGGTCTCTTTCCATTTTTTATAAATCTTTCACACTCAGTTAATTCAGATTTTTTGAAGTTATTAATGTTATTTTATTTATAGCACTTAATCATATTTAACCTCTTCCTCTTGATGCCTGTCACAGGTGTTTCTAAGTCAATCTTGTTCGTCACTAAATTTCAAAATTAAATAGCTTGACCAACAGGATGCAGTTCCAGATAGCTGCTCAGGAAATTCTTGGGGCAACATTATAATTTAGAGTGAGATTGGGATCTTCGGGTTGTATTTATAAAACAAAATTCAAAATATTAGACAAGCAACTGTAGACCATTACAATTTGGTGGTTACTGCTACCCTATTTCAGTTCTATTAGTTTTTCTACAAAAAGTATTTGTGGGCTACCTGAATGTGCGTGAATATTTTCTTAATTCTTCAGATTGTAGTTTGTATTTTTTTTACTTCAAAGATCTTTTCACACAGTAACATAATTGCATACTTAATATCTGTTTCTTACACTAAATTTTAAGCTGTATGAAGGGTTATTTTATATTTTTCATTAATATTGTTCATCACTACTTACCATAGTATTTTGTGTGTAATAAATGCTCAATTATTTAATTTGAACAAAAGCAAACAGACCAAAGATTTTAATATTTTCAACTATTTGTGATAATTGCCTTGAAATATGTATACTTCACTCACCTATGCACAACAGCTAATGCAATAAATAAGTGATTAGATGTGTATTAGTATATACAAATTCAATTTGCTTTTCTCGCCTTTAACCAATATCCTCTGACAAACTGAGTGAGTGTTATGTTTTAATATAACTTCAGTGTGACATTCAGGCACTAAAGTTAATAAACTTTTGCAACTCCAGCTTATTTAATTACAATATTACATAGTCATTAATGCACTTAAAATAGTAAAGTATAATGAATTAGTTAATAATGTTGACACAATCAAGATCATTATTTGAATACAATATTGGGTTTTTTAAGCTTTCTGCAAACTTTCTGCTTTGTTTACTTTCACACTGCTAAGGTTATATTTGCCTACTTTTGGTTATCATGTGCTGAAGAGACATTTTTAAATTGAAAAAATATATTGTTTCAGTAGTAGAAAATCATATGCAGTGCACTTTTTCTTCTCTATATAAGACTGTCATACATATTTTATATGTCTGATTGACTGGATCAGAAAGATAAAAGTCTATAATCAGGAATTATATTCCCAAATGTGAATCTAGGAGCCAGATAAATTAAATAAAACCTCAAGTATCATGGCTGTGTTAATATGGATTCTGTAGCTTCAATTCTACTGGGATAAAGATTTTCATTGTGTCTTTTGCATACATGTTCAAAAATTACCTATGAGGTGTATTTTGAGGAGTAGGTTGATAGTGTGGCTAAGGTTATAAAGAATGACTATTCAAGTAACCATTGTATTTCTAAACATTTTAATATTAATTATGGTGTGATTGCTATGTAAACAGTTTTCTACTCTAAGGGAGCTCCTTTGACAGTATTTTATTAACTTTAAATAGTCAGTGTTTGCAAATTTAAATTTCAGGGGGTTTTAAAATTTCAACAAAATTGAATATCATGTGACATGAGCAGTAGATTGATGTCTCAGATATCGTTTGCCTAACTCAAAGGTTAGTACTTATTCATATCTACAAATATGAATAACTTTAGTATCAGTTGAACCCCGGGACAAAAGAACATCACCAAGCATTTGAAATAAAAACTGATATTACTACTTTAAAAAACTTTTTTATTCAAAAATTTTACAGCATTTTTCCTAGTTTTCAATTGAAATAGTCATAGAACTTCATGTCATTCCCTATCAATTACAGAATTTTTTATAAATTTTCTTGTAGAATCTTTGCTATATTGGAAAAAACAAAGTTAATGAAATCTTTGTTTTTCCTATTTTTGTTTTCATCTTGTAAAGATGAGAAATTACAATGAGAGAATTTATAGTGGATCATTTTGTCATAAAAATTATTTTCCCCATCAGACATGAAATAATTTTGTGAAAAAAGTAGATGGCTTTGTAGCTCCCATTAAATTTCAAGGCAAAATCGAGTTTACAAGAGACAGACCTCAAATATGGCCTCTAATCATTTTTTGCACATATTAAAAAATTCTAATACAAAGATTTTAAGTCACTTAGTCATAGGTAAACAAGTGATAAAACTGTGAATGGAATCCAACACAAAGCACTTCTCTTTTTTCTCACTACTTTCTTTGTTTTTCTTTTTTGATATAGTATCTCTCTGTGTAGTTCAGGCTGGTCTTGAACTCACTATATAGCATAGGCTGGCCTCGAATTTGTGGCAGTCCTCCTGCCTCAGCCTCTGGAGGGCTGAGATTACAGGTGTGAGCCACCACACCCAGCTTCCCATTACTTTCTATGTGTTTACCTCTGCAAAGTTTCCATTTTATGTTTCTGGTGTTTTCTTTGTTTAACTGGAAAAATGGTACTAATTTTTGTAAAAATATATCAAAGGTCAATAATTCAAGATAAGCAGTAGTGATTTCCTGGCATATTTTTTCGATCTCTTCATTTTGATGTTTCAATAATTTTAAGCAAGATACTGAAAAAAGTTCTAAATTTGGTGGGATTTATTGCACAAAAATCATTTCATGTCAAAGGTAGGGGGATATTCACCACTGGTGAAAGTGTGGATTGTTGCAACCACTTTGAGGTATAGCATGCTAATCCAACTAAAGGCAAAACAATTATATTCAGCAATTCTAATTCTAGCTGTTCATTACACTTGCAAAAGTATGCATTGAAAATGAAAGGATTTAATATATATAGGATATTCATAAAATAACTATGGTACATTTGATGAATAGAATATTACATACATTAAGTTAAAAAGACTGATCACTGTGCGAGCTGTAAAGGAATCCGTATATTAAGTCAAAAAATGTAAAATGTAGAACAGGTTGTGCACTATATTTTTTCTTAAATTATAACAACTCCATGTCTCTCTCTCTGTATATATATATTATATATATATATATTTCTAAATAAACATTTTTGCCATGTTAAGAATAAAATTATATATACCACCGCGATTCCCAGCCGAAAAGCGCCCAAAGAGCCAGGTAGGCCGCACCCAATCCCGGAGGCCAGGACGCGAGAACAAAGACCC